>NW_008341187.1:322951-359588 GCF_000622305.1 Nannospalax galili | reverse complement strand
CTAAAAAATGAATAGTCAATTTTATGTCTTACAGGGCTTATACTGAGTTCAATATTGTATAACTGTATTAATTTAACTATGAACCTAGAAACTACAGCCACTTGTGAAAGAGATGTACTCTTGCTCTGGAATGTATTCCTGAATATGTTAAAGCTGTAATGAAATGCTTCTTGTAATCATGTGGTTATTAAATTTTTAAAAATTAAAAATAAATAAAATGTTGTGGGCTGGAGAGGCAGCTCAGTGGTTAAGAGCACTGGTTGCTCTTGCAGAGGACTGGTTCAGTTCCCAGCACCCATATGGTGGCTAACAGCTGCATCTCTCTGTAATGCTGGTTCCAGGGGATCCAACACCTGACCTCTGCGGGCACTGCACAACACGGGTGCACTCATATACCTGCAGCAAATACATTCATGCACATAAAAATAATAAATATTTAACAAATAAAACATTGTTTTCTTAAAAAATATGTTTTCAGAGAATATTTTGATATCATTTTAAATTCTTCCAATATTTTGTATATGTTCCCCTCCACATCATCTCTGCCCCATTTGACCATCTGCTCAGATACAATAACTAGTGCCAGTTTCCTGAGGGGATGGCATGTGAGCTGTGAGTGGAAGAAGAGGGGGCTACAGCTGGGAGGAAGAGAAAGAATCATGTTCGAAGATAAGGCAACAGTATAAGCAAATAAGAGGACGTAAGAGTGGAGTTTGCAGGGAAATTTAGCTGTGGAAATGTCATAAAACTATGTAAAAATACTGCCCCAAGGATAATTTAATGTTTCAATGTAATTTTAGAATATTTTATTTTTAACTCTGTGTATATGTGTATGTCTGTGTGGGGGTATGTACATGTATGTGCAGGTGCCCATGGAGGCCAAAAGAGGGCATAGGATCCCTGGGAGCTGGAGTTACAGGATGTTGTGAGTTGTCCAATGTGGGAACTGAATTTGGGTTCTCTGGAAAAGTGGTTCATGACCTTCACCACTGAGCCATCTCTCCAGCCTCAATTTAATGTTTTAAAATGGTTCTTTCCAGGGAGCCAGTTCAATGGAGATTTTTGTTCTACATGAATCCTTGCTGTTTTATTTTAGTCTTCATCTTTCTGAAAAATGCATTTTAATCAAATCTCCTAGTTTGAAGGCCAACATCAGAGTCAAAATGGCCACATTGAAAGTCTTTTATAATAATCTATTCTCTCCTAAGAAAAGGCAATCTCTTCTCTCCTTAATTTGGCTGCACATAATGGTAATTTAGTTTCTTTTCAGTAATAGCTTTAGGTAAAAAATAGTTATCTAAGTCTCCTTTTGAAATATACCTCAGCCAAACTTTTAGAATCAAATGAAAATGACCCTTTTAGGTACAGGAAGCCAAGTAATTTATGAAGGTACCACCTCTGTCTTAGCAGCAAGCCAAGAAAATGTACTTTCACAGATTTTATTTTCAAGTTGGTAGAAAAGGATGAAACACCTTTCTTTTCCACTTCCTGTAGAACAAGTCTGTGGCTTTGTCAGGCCTGATAGCCTAAGAGGGACTGAGCCTGTCTAGTGACATTTTGGAAATAAACTATTGCAGTGCATGTGGGATGCATCCTTCAAATCTCCATGTTCAGTATAAATGCTAAATGTCTTTCTTTTCTCTGGAAGATTCTAGGAGTGCCTGGCAAGAGGAGGCTGCTGAATGGAATCCAGATCTGAGCTAATCAATGTTCCCAAGTCAAAACAGTGCCTGAACGATGAGTTCCTGGGTAGAGTTCTGGGATGGAGAACATTTGGTGAGTTTGAATATGCACAAGGAACCTTATATTTGATATGTTGGTTAAACCAAAGCCAAAACATCATGTGAGCCAGTAGCTCTTGGGTCCTCACACACCTCTGAGAAGTCCTCCTTCACTAAGTCACTAAGGCATAACTAATGCCTACTGTGTGGAATGCATTGTGGTGGGGGCTGGGGAAGACAAATGTGTATGAATACACAGATCTCTGCGCTAGCACACGGTTTAATTTGGAGGAGATGCAGGCATACATATAAATACATAAAAGGAAATTTTAAAGGTAATAAATCACTTGAGACACATTCATACTGTCTTTCAACAAATTTTACCGATAATCTAACAACAGCTAATGCTCTGTATTGTTAAACAGTGGAAAGTTCATCCTGTGGGCACTGGAAGTGACTGAAATATCTAAAAGGAACTATAGTGCCCTATCTGTCTATTGTGAAGTGGCAAGAACGGTGGCAAAACAACAAAGAAGTTCTTTCAATAATCAAGGCAAGAGATTCTGGGTCTGGACTGAAGCAGAGGGCAAGGAACTGGAGGGAGGTCAACAGACCTTTGGGGGACAGGCCATGGGAAGGTCAACAAGTGACTGGAGAAGCTAGCTGTTGATTTGATGTAAGAAAGGGCTAGAGGAGGAGGAAAACTTAAAGGTGGAGACTCCACAGAAGGGATGTGAGCCTGTGTGTACAGATTGGGGGGTGGGGGGGGGAACACCGGGAAATATAATTAGTGTTCTGGCTCCAGTTAAGGCAGGAAAAGTTCTTCCTGAGCATTTTAGGAGCTGGGAGACTGCTTACAGTACAATAGATTTTGCAAATGGATTATGACCCAGAAGATCAAGAAATCAAATCAAGTTACTGGGTTCTGGTTTTGTGGATTTTTGGTTTTTTTTTTTTTTTTTTTTTTTTTTGAGACAGGGTCTTCCTATAGCCCCAGCTGGCCTGGAACTCACTATGTAGACCAGGCTGGACTTGATCTCATAGATATTCTCCTGCCTCTACCTTCCAAGTACTGGGATTGAAAAAAAAAAAAAACATGCACCACTGTGCCTATTTCTAACTTCTAAGCAGGTTTTTTTTAGTAAGAATTTACACATCACCCATTGCATATATAGAATTTCAGTGTTTTTTAGTAAACTTGGTTGTAAGATCTTTTGCACAATTATTATTAAAGCCATTATTAGAACATTTATAATGCTCCAAAAAGTTTTTTCATGCCCATCATGTTCCTGTTGCTCCCATCCTAGGCCCTAGGAAACTGAGTCTGCTTTCTTTCTCTATAAATTTGTCATTTCTGGATACTTTTGTAAATGAAATCATACAGTGCTTTGTGTCTGGCTTCTCTTACTTAGCATGGTGGTTTTGAGCTTCATTCGTGCTTGCGTGTATCAATACCATAGTCTGTCAGATAGATATAGATAGATGATAGATAGATAGATAGATGATGATAGATTGATAGATATATAGATGATAGCACTAGTGACAGCCTCCCACATAAGCTCAAGCCAAACAGTACATCAGCATAGAAGTGGAAATGTTGAGAGGAAACCCCAACCCTAGCTGAGAAACTATTGGCAACTGATAGTTGCTAGGAGGGGAGAGTCAGTCTTCTTTAAGGGTGTGACTCTGGGTAGGTTAACCAGGCTTTTATTGAGGAACCACACTGAAAGACATTTGGGGACACAAGCTTCATTCAGGAGGCATAGATAGATAGAAAATAGATAAATAGATAGATGATAGATAGAGATAGATAGACAGATGATAGATTAGATAGATAGATAGATAGATAGATAGATAGATAGATAGATAGATAGATAGATAGATAGATAGATGATAGATAGAGGAGCTGGATGTATAGATAGCAAACCAAACTGATGGACCTTTGAATTATTTCCAATTAGAAGTCATTATAAATAATGCTACTATGAACATTTGTATATAAATCTCTGGGTTAACATTTTTTCTTAGCTATATCCCCATATGAAAAAAATCTCATGTCTAACTTTTTAATAAATTGCCAAATGACTTTAAAAAGTGACTGCACATTCACGGTTCCATTGGTGATGTAAGCATGTTCCAGCTGTTCTGTGTCCTAGTGTTGGTAGTCTTTCTCATTATAGCGCCCCTAATGAGTGCACAGTGGCGTCTCACTGTGTGTTATGTTTCTCATGACTAATGTGGTTGATCACATTTCTGTATTAATTCAACCATTTATGTATCTTCAAATCTTGTGTACATTTTGCAATTAGATTGTTTATCATTTTGTTATTAAATTATGAGAGTTCTTGATATATCATTTTATAGAGGGATGTTTAACAAATATCATACAAATGGTCAATAAGATATGAAAAATGCTCATGATTCAGGGATATGAAAATCAAGTGTCACAACAATGGAATATCATCTCATTCCAGCCAGAATAAGCATTACCAAAAACGGTTACAATGCTGGTGAGGATGACAAAGGGAGACTCTCCTGTGTTGCGAGAAGGGAAATTGTGACAGCCCTTATGGAGAACAATATGGAAGATGCTCAAAGACAAGAAACAGAACGGCAGCATAACCCAGCAAATCCACTATTGGGCTATCTTAGCTTCATTTCGGTTGCTGTGATAAAAGGCAGCTTGGGAGAAAGGGCTCCAAGTGGGTCATGGTGGGGAAGTCACGGCAGCAGGAGCTTGAGGGAGCTGGTCATATTGAGAACATGCTCATGAAGCAGACAGGAACCGGTTTATGCATGCATGCTGCTCACCTGCCTCTTCCCTTTTTCTTCAGTCCATGGCCCAGCCCATGAAATGGTACTGTCCACGTTCAGGGTGGGTCTTCCAACCTATTTAACCCAATTAAGAAAATCCCTCATGGGCACGCCCACAGGACAACCTAACCTAGACAGTTTCTCATTGAGACTCCCCAGGTGATTCTATATTGTGTCAGACTGACAATCTCACATGAGTGTATATTCAAAAGAATTTAAACCAGTATATCAAAGACACCCCTGTTCTTTCCCCTTTATTTTAATAGTCACATAGCTAAGATACAGAATCAGCTTAGATGTCCATTGGCAGATGGATGGATAAAGAGAATGTGGCATGTATATATAATCTTGCTATTCAACCATATAAAAGAACACAATTCTGTAAGTTGCAGTGATATGACTAGAACTAGATGACATTATGTTAAGTGAAATGTCAGGCTCAGGAAGAGAACTACACATGTTCTCACTTATATGTGAAAGCTAGAAAGTTGATCTCAAAGAAACAGAATCCAATAATGGTAACCAGAGCTTGCAAAGAGTATGGAGCAGGAAAGGATATAGAAAGATGCAGGGGTGCAGTTTTATAGGAGGAATGACTTCCAATGTTCTATAGCACAATAGACAACTATAGTTGACAACAATTAAATATTTCAAAATGCCCAGGAAGAAGGACTTTGACTAATCCCAGCACAGGGAAAGAGTATATGTCCTGGTGATAGGTATGCTAATGCTTATCTGATCATTACAATTTGTCATACATTGCCCCACAAACAGGTATCCTTACTGCATGTTAATTTAAAATAAGATATATTAAAAATAATAAGTGCTATACATAAGGTAAGGAGGTAATTGTGTGTTTGCATATATTTGTGTTCCATTACTGTAACAAATATATGTGATATATAAACTTATAAGGAGAAAAGGTTTATTTTGGATTGCAGTTTGGGGGGTTTGTATGACTTTCCCTAGAGAAACATGAACAAATGCCTTCTCTCTCCAGGTAGAGTGCCAAAGACAGACCAAAAATATAATTGCACCCAAGTCTAGCTTGGCGAACCACTGAGTTCATTGAGTTTACTTCTTACTCACTTACAGGAGCATAGATGGGAGTTACTTCCAGGAGTGTTGGTGATCCCCAAACAGCGGTGTATCACTAAAAAGTCCCAGCTGAGAATGGATAAAGGCTTCATAGATGGAATCCTCCCTTCACCTAACCCTTTATACAGTCTAGCACCTCTGTAGACCCCAAGCAGCTGGGATAGGATTACATGCAGCTGGATTGGGGGGTGGCTGTAATCTGGTTAAGATCTGAGGACTCTCCTCACCCTCCTCCTCTGAGGGAACGTTAATAGGCTTGACCCTGTGACGGTCCTGTGCGGGTGATCAGAGCTGAACTGACCTTGTGAGGATCCTGTGCGGGTGATCACAACTGCTCCGATTTCAAGATGGTGATGATCATAGCCCCTGCAGAGGATAAAGTTCCACAACAAGGTTTCAATTTATGATTTGTTGATTTGTTGTTCTCATCGCTTTTGCCTGTGGCAAGGCATCTCATCATGGTGGCATCATGTGACAAGACTGTTCATCTCAAGTTTGCGGTGTAAAAGAGAGAGGAAAAGTCAGAGGGATTTCCACTAACCCCTTCAGGAGTCACACCAAATGACTTGAGACCTCCCACCAGGCTGTTAAGGTCCCACCAGCTCCCAGCAGCACCTGGAGCTGGGAATCAAACCACAGTAGCAATTATCCTAACACCAGCACTATTGCTGTAAACAAAGGAGAACAGGAGATACCAGAATGCATATATACTATTTTACAAAATTTATAAGTATATTCCATGTTTTCTAATTTATGGAAAAGAAAAGGATATATTATGTTGATTTCTAATGAAAATGTCTCTTGGGCTTCTATAGTATGGCTTTAAGGGTGTTTGGTGAAAGATTTGAGAAGGAAGGAGAGGAGGAGTGTGGTGGTTTGAGTGGAAATGTCCCCCATCGACTCATATAGCTGAATGTTTGGTCTCCAGTTGGTGCTGTTGCTGGCAGAGGTCTAGGTGGTGTGGAGGAAGCACATCACTGGGGGTAGGCTTTGAGGGTTCCTAGCCTTGCCCCACTTCTAGTTTGTCCTCTCTGCTTCCTGCTTGTGCTTGAAAATACCAGCTCTCAGCTTTCTCCTCTGGCAGCTTCCTATCCTTCTGCCCTCATTAGCTTTCTATTGCTGTGACAAAACACTCTGACCAAAACCAATTTAGGGAGGAAAGGATTTATTTGGCTTCCATTGAGGGAAACTAGAGCAGGGACTCAGAGTAGGAACCTGGAGGTAGGAACTGAAGCATGGATGGTCAAGAAATGCTGACTACTGGCTTGTTCCTATGGCTTGTGCCCAGCCTGCTTGTTTTACAACCCAGAACCACCTGCCCAGGGGCGGCACCACCCACAGTAGGCTGGGCCCACCTATATCACACAACAATCAAGAAAATACTTCACAGACATGGCCATAGTCCAATCAGATAGAGGAAATTCCCTAATTGAGGCTCCTCTTCCCAGGTGTGTCAAGTTGGCAACCAAAACCAAACATGACATTCCACCCCTTGTTAATCTTGAGATACAAACATATCTCTTTAAACCATAGCCTTTGCTTTTTTATCCCCAATATCTTACATTAATATCACAATATAAAATACAGCTCAATCTTAAAAGTCTCACAGTCTTTAAAAATTCCAACAATTTAAAAGTTCACATTCTCTTTAAAAACCCAAAGTATCAGGGCTAGAGAGATGACTCAGCAGTTAAGAGCACTGACTGCTCTTGCAGAGGATCTGGGTTCAATCCCCAGCTCCCACATGGAGGCTACGAACCATCCTTAACTCCAGTTCCAGGGGAATCCGAAGCTCTCTTCTGACCTCCACGGCATTGCATGACACGGACGCACTTACAGACATGGAGGTAATACACTCATACACATAAAATTTTTTTAAAAACTCAAAGTGTATTAACTGTGGGCTCCTGTAAAGTTAAAAAAACAAGTTAAATTCTTCTTACTCCAAGAGGGAAGAACCAGGTTTTGATAAAAACAAAACCCAAACCCAATAGTATAAATAGCTCAGTGCCTGACAGCTAGGATTCACTCATGATCCTCTAAGCTCCAAAGAGCTTGGGTTGCTCTGCCTCTCAGGCTCTGCCACCCATAGCATGCACACACACAGAGAGAGAGAGAGAGAGAGAGAGAGAGAGAGAGAGAGAGAGAGAGCTTGTCTTCTAGGCTCAGGCCAACTCCAGTGCATACCTGCTGCTGTCCTTGGTGAACATGGTGGGGTCTCCACTGCAACTGAGGCTGCACTTTCTTTTACCAATCATTTCTTTTAGCCTCATAGGGTGCCAAGCCTCAGATTCCACCCATGACTCCTTCAGTCATGGGGTTTCCACTGTAACTAAGGCTGTACCTTCTCCAATGGCCTCTCCTGACCTCTCACAGTACGAGGCCTCAGCTTCTCTCCATGACTCCTTCAATTTTGCAGCTTTCATGCCACCAAAACCACTGCCCTTACACATTGCCAAGCTTGAAATGCATCTTTGGTCTTCTTTGACTATACCTTCTGTCTGCCAAGGAAATACTTCCCAGAAGATTGTACCTCAATGATGCTGGGCTCTTCTTAATTAAGGTTGATATTTCAGCTCCAACTAACCAGCAATTGTCTCAGGAAGGCAAAGTTTTCATGTTAGTGATTCTGGTCTCCTGTTCATCATAGCTGATTCTTCAACCCCAGCTGACCAGAAACCAGCGATTCATGATTCAAAATATCACATGAATGGCCCTTTTAGAGTCTTTGTTGGAGTCTCAAACTTCCCTCAGAAACTTCACATGACTCCGTCATCTGCACCTCTGTCAGCATTTTTATCGTTGACTCTCCCACAGAGCAGCCTATAAGTTCTAAGCATTGAATGACTTCTTCAGCCCTTAGTTCAAATGCTTCCACAATCTTCACCAAAACAACAAGCCCAGGTCCTTCACAACAACAGCCCATGGTTTCCTGACTGAGTTAGCTTCCTGTTGCTATGATAAAACACTCTAATCAAAACCAGCTTAAGGAGGGAAGAAGATATTTGGTTTATATGTCCTGAACACATTGAGGGATGCCAGGGCAGGAACTCAAGGCAGGAGCCTGGAGGCAGGAACTGAAGCATGGATGTTTGAGAAATGCTGCTTGCTGGCTTGCTCCTCTGGCCTGTATTCTACCTGCTTTCTTATACAACCCAGGACCACCTGCCCAGGTGTGGCACCACCCATGGTGGGCTGGGTGCTCCCACATCACTCAATAATCAAGAAAATGCCTCATAGACATGCTCACAGGACAGTCCAATAGAGAAAATTCCCCAGTTGAGGTTCCCTATTTCCTGGTATGTCAAGTTGACAACCAAAGCTAGCCCTGACATTATGAACTCTTAACCCTCTGGAACCCTAGGTCCAAATAAACTCTTCCTTCTATAAGTTGCCTTGGTCATGGTGTTTTATTGCAGCATCAGAAAAGTAGCTAATACAAGAAGGATAGGAAGCAATTAAGAGTGATGATAGTGAGGGAGAAGCCCAGAGTCAGGTCTTCCCTGGAGGACAGTGACCAAGCCATGAGGTGGTGAGAGTCCCATGATGTTGGAGAATTCAGGTCTAGGTAAAATCCAGACATGAGTTGGGAAAATGTACTAAAATGCAATGGAGTATGTACAAAGGAGGGTATTCAGTTGCTCAGTGGACAGAACCTTCCGGTTGCACTTGAAGGACTAATAGGCTTGGTCTGGAATCTCGGGAAGGTAGGTGCACCACCGAAGGAAGACCAGAGATTGAAAATGAATAGATCAACAGGAGAAAAAGAAAAGAGGCTCTAGCTTAAGGCAGTGTATGGAGCTAGAAAAGGCAACTCGGATGAGAATTTCACTGATGAAGGAAGCCGCAGATCACCACCTAAACAAATGAGGACTCATATTGGTGTTTTCCAATCATCTTCCATTTAAAAACTTGACTAAAAAAATTAATAATTGTTGTGCATTCATGTAAGAAAGTCTTAATTATTCTTTATCCAGCTATTCAAAATCTGTATACCTTATTCTTTAAATCTTACTGTTTCCAAATATCTAGGCATTTTTATAATTGCCCATAATGGCAACTTATTTAGCCTTTGAATTAGTCCCTTTTCTGTTGCTGTGATAGAAACACTGACCAAAGCAATTTATAGAAGGAAGAATTTATTTGAGCTTACAGTTCCAGGGGGAATTACAGTCTGTCATGGAAGGGAGGCATGGTAGCTGGAGGTGGCTGGAGGAGGAGCAGTGGAAGCTAAGCTCTACATCTTCCAGCAGGCACAGAAAGCAAGAGAGCAACTGGAGATCTGGCAAAGCTTAAGAACTCTCTAAGCCCCCACCCCCAGTGATGTGCTATACCTTCTAAGACCTCCCAAAACGTGCCATCATCTGGGGACAACATGTCCAAATACTTGGAGCCTATGGGGGACATTTTTATTCGAACCACCACAGCCTTAAAAATAACAAAAAGGGAAATTTTAGCACCAAGAGAAAGTAGCATCCCAAGTCTGTTTCTGTTGTCCTTTGTCTCCTATGCCAATAATAAACCTCAGTACATAACTCCCTGCCCTGTAAAGCATTCTCTACAAAAGTTAAACTAGGCTAATTGTATTTTTGTGTAATATTTGTAACAACTACAGTTTTCATTTGAATTATTTTTCTAAATATGAATTTTAAGCACAGCAACTGAAAGTATCAGTGGTATCTGCAGGTGCATTCATTTTTACAGTTCACAATAAACCCTATCTGACATCTCTAGAAAATATAGATGTCTGCCTTTCCCTTGCTTTTTAACCTTCAACAAGTAAAATTCTCCAGGCCTCGATGGCATTAGTTGCATACTGAGGACTTACACTATCGTGTCTTGCTGTACTTGGCTGTTGGCATTTTCAAGCATGTTGGATATGTTCTCTAATACTTAGCAGGTCCAAGAGCAACAGATAAAACCACCCACTAGACCGAAAAGTGCCCTTAATAAAAGCAATGACCCTTCATGCCCCTTTATTAGAGCTACCTGTTTCTTCTTACAATAGACTCTCAATCATAAATGCATTAAATGTCATATTTTATTTTTCAACCAGTTTGTAGCAGATGTGAATGTTTGCTTTAAGCCCTGTACATTTAGTTATTTGCTTAGTAGAAGCTATTTCTGGGCCACACAGGTCACACAGAGCACTGTCCTGGGTCCTGTCAAGGGCACAGATACTTGAAAGAAATCATTGTAGTATAGAAAGAGAGAGGGCAGGAACTAACGTAAGGAACGTTCTAGAAGTGTGATCAGTACGGAACAGGTCCCAGAGAACTACTCTAAAGGGCAAGGACAGTGTAATTATTTCCAGTGGTGATAAGGAAGACCCAAAAGAACAGGATTGGAGGACAGTCCTTGGTCTCCCAGGAGGTACCTGCTCCCAACAGTGATGGGGATCATCAAAAGATTAGATCAACTTAGCAGGGGAACAGCAGTGTAATTTGTGTGGGTTAAGCCCATGAACCAAAACAGATGGGACTCTGGGTCTGGAGCCTTGAGTTCCTCAGGAGGCTCCAGGGCGTTTTCAGTAAATGACCCCAGTCTTGGCATTGCACCTACAGTCTAGTATTTTCTTTTCTGGCTCTTAGTTGTGACTCAGAGCTACATAGTAGAAGGAACTACACATAAAGCTTGGAAATATTTACCATTAACTGGAAGAAAAGTTAGGAAACAGGTGATATTTTAGCACGCCATTTTAAATATCACACTTCCTCTTTTTTTAAGCTGTCATGAATCCTAACTGATTTGAATATCTTCAAACACTAAGACAATTTTCTACTGACTTATTTTTAGTCTTAAAGAGTGATGATATTCTTTTTGTTTTTGCACTGCTTAGAACTTAACTCGGGGCCTGGAGCATTCTAGGTAAGCCCACTCCACTGAGCCCAGCAATCTTTTTGGTTTGTTTTAACTATTTTGGGGGTTTGTTGTTAGTATTTCATGTTTTTTTAATTTATTTTTCAAACAAGGTCTCACCTTAACCCAGGCTGACCTGGAACAATGTGGCATGGGATGGCCTTGAACTTATTTCAATCCCCCTGCCTCACAGTCTCCAAAGTGTTAGGATTATAGATGTAAGCCTGATGCCTGGTGCTTTATTTTTTTAATCCAGCTTTGAAAGTCAAAGGCAATTTCTAATAAGCGTGTATATGAACTTCCATAAGAGATTACAGCATAGAGTAGCAAATCATGGTGTTTTAAACAGTCAGGATTGGGTTAGCATCTAGTTCTATCATTAACTAATTGTAAAGCCTTGGAAGAATTGCCACTTTTACTAAACTTGAATCTTCTCAGTCTCGTGATTTTCACATAACAGAGGGCTTCATATAAATGAACCCTAAGTTCACTTTCTGCTGTTCTAACAATTTTTGTCTATTCTGTGCATTGGCAAATATCCAAAGTTATAGACTGGTATTTACTATTTTGTGCAAATACGTAAAGTCACTTTACATGGGCAGTCAGCTGTGCAAATATATCTGTGGGGAAATTGTGTGTCCTTCCTTGCCCGGCAGAGAGGAAGCTTGCAGTCCAGTGACTTTCTTTTGGTTTTTGTGTCAGTAACAATATCAATCAAATAGTTAAATCTCTGAGCCCTGTGCAAATCAATACAGCACATCTGCAAATGGGCAAAATCTGAGGAAGCAATTACTTGGCATTTAGTTTGAGAGCTGTATATAGAATAAGTTAATTGCCTGATAATACAACAATAATTAATCTCACACAAATAGGGTAGAATATCTGGGCAATTAAAATAAAATAAACCCTCACAAAGCATGAATGTGGTGTCTAGTGGGAGACAAAGTTGTTTAGCCAAGGACGTTTTCCAGGATGTCCTGGGAGCATCGTCCAGAGGGCTGTCTCCTCCGTCCACACTCAGTGTTGCTCCCTTTCCAAGTTTCAGCACAAAAATTATGTCAGTGCTTTTAGCACTTGTTGGGCCTGTTATTTTGCTATGAGTCCTAGCTAAAGAGATGTTCTAATTCAGAAAAAAAGTGTGGGAAGGAAGGAGGGAGGAAGGGAAGGAGTGGGGGGGGAGAAGGGAGGGAGGGAGGGGGAGGGAAAGAAAGCCCTTCCTAGAAGTAGAAGCTTCTGGAATTAGTAACTGAATGCTTTGGACAGTTTCCTGGAGACTGAGTGTGGCTGAGCCTGGGCAGCCAGTGATAGGGGAACCTCATACTTTTATGAGTTTTATCTCTAGGAGTCCCTCTCTGGGTCCCTGTGAAAATCAAAGACAGTTCCTCCTATTTCAAGAAAGAGGAGAAAAGGATTCTTTAAAAGTATGCCAAGGCAAAGTAGAAAACTACAACTGTTTTGGAGACTAGTCTTACCTGGGGAAAGGATGCTTAACTAATTCCTGGTCCAGCTGTCTTTTTCTTTTTCTTTTTCTTTTTTTTTTCAATAAAGGAAAGGGGTGTGTTTGGTGGCATACACCTTTAATCCCAGAAGATTAATGGGAGGCAGAGACAAGTGGATCTCTATGAGTTCAAGGCCAGCCTGGTCTACATAATGAGTTCCAGATCAGCCAGGGATACACGGTGAGACTCTATCTAAAAAAAAAAAATTAAAAATTTATTTTATGTGTATGAATGTATTGCCTGCATGCATGCAAGTGCACTATGTGCACACAATGCCCATGGAAAACAGAAGAGGGTGTTGATACCCTGAAATTTGTGTGTGTGTGTGTGTGTGTGTGTGTGTGTGTGTGTGTGCGCGTGTGCTGTGACAGGGCCTCACTATGTAAACCTGGCTGGCCTGAAACTTCCTATGTAGACTAGGCTGGCCTCAAACTCATAGAGATCCACATGCCTCTGCTTCCCAAGTGCTGGAATTAAAAGCTTGCACCATTTCGCTCAGGCAAGAATAGGAACATTTAAGGATGCTTGTGGAGGTCAACACCCAGGGTCTCAAGCGCACTGAAAGACAGACATTTAGTTACCTGATTATAGAACATTTCTCCTAGCCACTATTTTACGGCACATCAACAGGGCTGCGTTATAACAATGAATTCTAACTGAGAGAGCTATAAGCTGCTTAAGAAGGACTCCATAGGGAAACCCAAAGGCAGCAGAAGACAGTCATCACCTAGAGGACTAGAAGACACTGGAGCCTCTGATGCCAACATCAAACCCAGTTTAGCCCCTATATTAATGTAGGATCTCACCCTAAAATCCTAGTGACTTCCATTCCTGTTACCCAGTTTATCATGTCTGGTCATCAGTAACAACAAGCCTGTTGGGCATACAAGAATGCAAAAGAAAACATTATAAAGAAAAATTAAACATCAGTACCAGATTCTAATAAGACACAGACTTTGGAATTCTCAGATGGAGAATTTAAAATGAATATGGCTAGTGTTTGAAGAACTCCAATGGGAAAAATAGACAACATCCAAGAAAAGACGGTAATATAAACAGAGACATGGATGCGACTTCTGTATGGCCAACATTACCTTTGAATCAAAACTAGATAAAACATTATAAGGAAACCACAGACCAACAGTTCTCATGAATATACATGCAAAAATCTTCAACAAAATGTCAGCAAATAGAATCTAACATGGATGTTAAATATGAAAGAGCTGAAGCTTCTAGAAAATAACCATGGGAAAATTCTGGATGCCCAGCTACACCACAGATGATTGGAGTGCAGGTGAGCCTGTTGACTTGGTGATGGAAATGTGAGAATATTTGATTCTGGTGCCTTTGGGAGTGGGGATCATATGAGGCAAGGTGGTTGTCTAAGGAGGGCTGAGGAGAGAGGGAGCATGGGATGCCAATTCAGAGAGTGGAAGATCCAGAGGCACTTGCACAGCCATGTTTACTGCTCTGTTATTCACTGCAGCAAGGACATGGAACCAGCGTAGATGTCCATCAATAGAAAAATGGATAATGAGAATGTGGTATATTCACAATGTAGGTTCACTCAACTGTAAAGAAAATGAAATTTTCAAGAAAATGGATAGATATGGAAAGTATAATGTAAGGTGAAGCAGACTCAGAAAGGCAAAAGTTGCATGTCCTGTGTCATAGGCAGATCTTAACTTTAATGCTTGTATGTATGTAAATAAGAGGGTATGAGGGTAGGCATAAACTGTGAAACTACACAGAAGACTGTGAAAGGGTAGCAGGAGGTGTTGAGAGAGGGGAAGGGGAGGGCGAAAGGTCAGAAGTGATGGGAATGTGGACAGAAGGGTCCTGGGGGTGGGAGGGCACAAGGCGGGGTATGGAGAAGAGAAACGAGAAAAACAAAGTTTACCTAAAAATACCATAATGAAACCCAACTCTCTATATGCTAATAAAAAAGACTAAAACTAAGAGAGAGGAAAGAGAGCGAGAGTGATCTTACTTGCTTTCTGGGGGATAATAGAAGATTGCTGAGCATCATGGAGGGATCATTTGAGATTTGTAGTTGTGAATTTTAAAAAGAAAACCCATTCATTCGTGTGTGTGAATGATAGGAACCAATTCTGGTTATCTTAAGGGGGAAAGTTCACTGGAAATATTATACAGCAAGACCTGATAGATTGTATGCCCCATTGTATTAGCTGGATAAATAACTGCCAATTGAGCTTGTACCATGTAAGAGCCAAAGTTCAGGACAGAATGTCTTTTTGTTAGAGCTTGGTCCCTCTAGAAGGAAGGACAGCTTTGGCAAGAAAGAGACTCTTATTTTTGAACTAGGCTATGCACATGGGTGATTCTCCTAAAAGCAGGGCCTGTATTGCTGGTTGGCAACAGATGTGGGGCGCCGGGGTATAGAAAGCTAAAAATAACTTACCCACAACAACTACAACAAGCTTCCAGTGGTAGTCATCAGCTGGAGTCGGAGCTGCTACTGGCTCACTCTTCCTCTGTGACACTTGTCACAGGAGTGATTGATGGATCACATAACTTTTCTGTGGGGAAATTCTCATCAGTGCTTTCAGAGAACATTCTGGAAGGAATTCTATAATATATGTCAAAAGTCATGAGACTACCCAGCATTTGACCAAATTGTCCTGAAATTGAAGACATGATGTGAAATTTTTCTGGATTTTCACGGTTTGGTTTCGAATTGGCAATGTTTGAGGATTAAAAAACAAAACAAGAGAAAAAATAAACATCATGGGCTGGGGGTATGACTCCGTTGATTGAGTCCTTGTCTAGCATGCAGGAAACCCTGAGTTCCATCCCCAGCACCACAAAACCAGATGTGGTGCCATATGCCTGTAATCTCAGCACCCAGGACATGAAGGCAGAGGATCAAGAGTTCAAGGTCGTCTGCAGGAGGATCAGGAGTTTAAGGTCATCTTCAGCTGCATATGGTGTTTAAGGCCAAACTGGGCTACATGAGACCCTGTTTTTTTCTTAAAAAGGCACATGCCTTTAATCCCAGCATTTGGGAGGCAGAGGCAAACAGATCTCTGTGAGTTCGAGGCCAGCCTGGTCTCCATAGTGAATCCAGGACAGCTGGGGCTACAGGGAGACAGTCTTAAAAAGACCAAAAAAAAAAAAAGAAGGTACAAATTGGGGCTCAGTAGTTAAGAGCACTGGCTGTTCTTGCAGAGGATGATTCACAGCACCCACATGGCAGCTAACAACCATCCATAACTCCAGGGGCAAGGGATCCAATGCCTTCTTCTGACCTCTGTGGGCATTGCATGACACAGATGCACTTACATACAGGCAGGCAATACACTCATATACATAAAATAAAAATAATAAATAAAATATTTTTTAAATAAATAAAAATGAAAAAGGTGCAAATGAACATATTTGGATATGCCCTACAGTATACCAACTTCAGTGCTGAGCTGTGCTGAAGTGCTAATAAGATAGTAGTGCCTTGTATTAACGTGTATGTGTGTGTGTGTGTGTTTGTGTATGCCAGAGATTGTCCAGCAAATCCTAGGGATCCTCCACATCCCCAGTAATAGGATTACAGGTACATGCTTCATGGCCCAACTTTTTACATAGGGATCAAACTCAGATCCTCTTGCTTGTATAGGAAGCATTTAACTGATGGAGCCATCTCCCTAGTCCTATTTATTATTATTATTATTATTATTGTTGTTGTTGTTGCTGTTGTTATTATTAATTATTGACAGGGCCTCAGATATCTGAGGCTGGCCTCAAACTCACCATGTAGTCACGGATGACCTTGAATTCCTGATTCTCCTGCCTTTATCCTGAGTGCTGGGTATGCGCCACCATGCCCAGCTTATGCAGTGCTAGGGATCAAACAGGGTTTCAATTATGCTCAGCAAGCACTCTACCAACTGAGCTATATCGCTAGCCCCCACTTTTCATTTTAGATAGGGTAGAATACATTTCTTTTAGCAGATCTATTCGTTGAGGTTACACTGTGATGTGCAGTTTGCTGTCCTCTCCACTATGTCAATGGGTGTTCTCTGATTTCTGGGATGACAGGCATGTGTGTACACAGGGCAGAGCATTCAAGGAATAAGCCAAAAAGAGAAGTCACAGGCTAACAAAGAGCAACAAGTCCACCTATTGGGTCGCTGCACCAGTACCAAAGCCAACAGCCTTTTAATAAACAACAAATGTCACTGTGATGAACAGAGCTTCAGTTACAATTGAACAGTGACTTGCTGTTAAAAAATGAAAGAACAGGACACTAGAATTTTTGTAACTAAGGCTACAGTTTTAAGTTTTACCTTAAGTTTAACTTCTCCCAACAGCAATTTGGAAAAATTGAAACTACCCCTGACTCCCATGGCACTACTTTTACGACAGATGGATTCTTTCACATTTGGGCACATGATTTCCAAAAGACATTGAGCCTGGTGTTTCCCTAAGATGAGTAAACCAGACATTTCCAAATGAGTGTCCCAAATCTAGCCAGAAGGCAAGGGTAGAGATTGTTTTCCTGTGCTATGAGATATAGACAGTTCACACCATCCTTAGAATACATTAATTAAAAGACTATGTTAAATATTTCCAAGACTTGTCCTAAAATAACTCCTTCTATTAGAGGTTTGTTTTATTTTATTTTAGACAAGATCTCACTATGTACTCCTGGCTGACCTGAAACTTACTATGTAGGTCAGACTGGGCTTGAACTCACAGAGGTGCACCTACCTCTACCTCTGGAGTGCTGGGATTAATGGTGTGTGCCTCCGTGCCTGGCTCATTAGAGGTTCTTTATTTTTGGCTTCTCTCCTGCTTTAAAAAAATTTTTATATGGGCTGGGAGTGGTGGCACACACCTTTAATCCCAGCACTCGGGAGGGGCAGAGACAGGCAGATCTCTGTGAGTTCAAGGCCAGCCTGGTCTACATAGTGAGTTCCAGGACAGCTGGGGCTACAGGGAGACCCTGTCTCAAAAAGACCCAACAAAAAATTTATATGAAGAATATTGTATTTTTTTCTTGAATTTCACACTATTTTTTCTCTATAGCTGACACTTAAAAGGCAAAGAGGAGGAAGATCAAGATTGTAGTTCTTAGGACTGGAGAGATGGCTCAGTGATTAAGAACACTTACAGCTCATGCAGAGGACCCAGGTTCAGGTCCCAGTGCCCCTATAGCAGCTAACAACTACCTGTAACTCCAGTTCCAAGGATCTGACACTCTCTTCTGGCATCCGTGGCATCGTACAACATAATGCACTTACATATGGGCAGGCAAAATACTCATACACATTAAATAAATAAAAATAAATAAAAATATTTTTAAGATTGCAGTTCTTAGCTGGGCTATACGTTTGTAATCCCAATGATTCAGGAGCTAGGGCTCAAACTTGGGCTTCTACATTGCCTGGGCAGCGTAGCCAGACCCCTACTTACAAAACGGAGCTGCAGACAAGAAGGTGAGCAGCAAAGGAGGCCTGGGTCACTGTCTTCCTCTTCTGGGTGTCTCATGCCTACTGTAGCACGCAGCAGGCCACAGCTTACATCGTCTTACATTAATTATCCAATTTGGCCCAAGGGAGCTCCACCTCCCATCCACATCCCCACATCCAGAGCAGTCTTTGCTTGGAATGGCTTTGAATTTTCTTTATGGCTAGAGATCAGTGGAAACATCTGCAGAAAAAGCAGTATTGGGCCTCTTTCTCATTGGGGACATGATCTGGGCATGATTTTCATATACTTAATGGTCTCAATAGGCTGGACAACTGATGTGCTTAATGCTTGTATCATTCACCATTGTCCTTGGCAAGTCCATGGATTATTCGGAAGCCCAAATGGTCCAGATGTCACTGGGCTGGTACGGTAGGAGGGTGAAAAGGGATATTATAGTCACATTATAAAATTTCACCTCAAATCCATTCCACTAGAGAAGACAGGCAGCCATCTAGAAGTCTGTTGCTGGCTGAAAGAAATTCAGCTTATTTGTTGGGAAAAAAATCCTGAAAGTTGTGCTGAGCCAATGGTCCCAAAGAAGGAGCAGTATTGTGGCAGGAAGAGAGGCTCCTGAGAAACAAGCTTCTCCCTTTTCTTCCTCAGCTTTCTTCCTTTTACAAGGCTCAGTATTACAGACCTTCCAGAACCCTCCTTCTTTGTTCTAGATCATATTCCTAAGGACACCATTCATCTTAGTTGACTGAAATAATCACTTCGGACTGCTATGTGAGTTAACCTTACATCATAAGGTGTTTTAGATGCTCTCTGAAGAAAAGCTTCAAGAGTCAGAAGCAACTGGCCTCTCCAGCCCCTTTGCAGGTCCTTGTGGTGCCCTCAGATCATCTAGACAAAGCAAGCCGAACACAAGGAGGGCACGGGAGAGGCCGTTACCATCACATGCTAAAACGTGACATCTTTTTCTTTTACAGTACTAGGAATAGAGTGCAGGGCCTTGCAAATTCAGAACTCTAACATAGGCTATATCCCCAGCCTTGTATGTTAAACTAAGATAAAATACGTAGCAACACTGGATCTTTTTTGCAGACTCCACTATCTCAGCTTTCAAAGAATCTTCCAGGGAGGGGAATCAGCTATGCATCTCCATCAGGGGTTCAAATACAGTCGAGGGCCCAGACAAAAAAGAGGGCTAAGGAAGAGTCACAAGAAGGACACGGAATTGGAAGCTGGCTGTAGGCACCACGAAGCCATTTCCTTACTCATAAAAGGTAAGGGTATAGACATGTTGCAGCCACAGGTTGGGTCTAGCTATGTGGACTTACCTACCAACCTACCAAAGGGGTGTCCCACATGGCCACACCTTGGTTGCAACTCCCCTTTGCTCCCCTCCTCAGTTTTATGGGGTCCTGCCTCTTGGTAAAATTGCTGAGTAACCTTTCCCATCAACTCTGGTAGGAGGTGGTGACATTTGCTGCTGTGAAATATCTTTTAATAACTAGTAGCAAAGTAACCAGTGGGATTTGTAGAAACTTCAGGTCTGAGCCAACTCACACAAAGCATGATGGGTCAGGTCTCTAGATTTTCATCTGAATTCTCATGTGGCATAGCATCTTTTCGTGCCCTTAGCATGTGGGTTTTTCTGTCAGCTGTTCAGGTCTTGAAGTTTTCTGCACTGATTCAAACTCTTGGGGACTTCGCTAGACAACAGACAATTCAGACACTTTAAAAATTACAGAATAAAGAAAATGATGACAAATACTGTGCCTTCTTTGTGACTTTACCTAGTAGAAAAAGAATCTACCTACCTAAGCTTCCTGAAGTCCCGATATTTCGTTTGCTTCCCTAACTCAGTTAAATAATTGACTTTACAGCTTATATCTAATGTCATTATATTGAAACTTTTCCTTTGGAATGCGTTTATAACATGAAGTCTCCGGATGAAAATAAAATTTTATCTACTGACTGTATCTTCTAAATGGCTTCTGAATATACTTTATTTGCTCCTCAATTTGGAGACTGTATTTAGAAGAGAGATTAATCTAAATTGGAACATGAGTCACATTTTTTTCTAGTAAGAGGAAATTCATTCTTGTTGGCCTCTAGGAAAAAAGGCACCCTTCACAATCATTTACTAATACTCTTTAAATAAAGGAGGCGGTCAAACATTGCTTAATGGACCCTATCCTCTGGAACCTATAGTTACTAATCCTGATGTGGGTGGCTATACTTGCAGAGATTAAACATTTAGAATTTCTCTGTGAGAGGTATGTTATTTAGTGGACGGTAGCTCAGTTACCATATTAAAAATGGCAATTCTTTTAGACACTAAACACAAATACGGGAAAGACAAACAAATAGAAATTTTGCTAGTCAGGCTGGGAAGATGGCTCAGTGGGTAAAGGACCTAGCCACACAAAACTGACAATCCAAGATCAGTTCTCAGAGCCCACATAAAAAGCCAGATGTGGTAGCCCACATCTGTAATCTCAGCGCTTCTACAGTGAGATGGGAGGCAGAAACAGAATTTTCCAGAAGCTTGTGGGCCAGCTAGCCGGGAGTACATAGTACAGCAACAGAACAAGAGAGACACTGCCTCAGTGTGGTGGAAGGTGAGAAACAGCTCCCAAAGGTGCACTGTGGCATGCAGATACCTGCACTCACACCACACATACATAAATAAAAAATAAATACATAAATAAATAAATGAAAGCTTTTTAAAAGTACTAATCAAACAACTTTTTTAGAATCTCAAAAATAAAATATGAAAGGATATCATGTACCTATTCTCTTAGAATTACCATATTCTGTTCTCTCAGTTTTCATATGGGATACAAAACAAGCACAGGTGTTTGAGTTCTTTGTCAAGGATACAGTCATGGGTGGTGGAACTAAGATTCTGGCTCTGGCAGATGAATTTTCCCTCTGAACTATGTTCAAATCCAACCATGGAAATATCAGTTAAGACAACTTTCTCTTTATCATGAATATTATATTAGGTTAAAAGCAGAAAAGTTATTAGCAGTTTCTCCTTAGAGAAAATCTGCTTTTCCTGGTCTGTCTTTCACCTCTGTACCTCTAAGTTGTCACTTTTAATGAAGGTTTGCTTGTTTGCTAAGGAATGAATCTGTGACCTTGCACTGGGAAACCTCCCCAGCTCTGTGCATTCGTCTTTTACTTCACCATTGCAAAATAAGCTATGTGCCTGTGGCTTATATGTGCATATAGGTGTATAGTGTTCTTGACTAAAAAAATCTTCACCAAAATATTAGCAATGTTTGTATTTTGAACGAGGAATATTTATCTCTTCTCTCTGAATTCTACATTTTATAGTGGAAATACACTTTACATTTTTAAAGTTTATTTTTATCTTATGTATATGAGAGGTTTTGCCTGCATGTACGTAAGTGCACCAGTGTTTGGAATGCCTGGGAGGCCAGAAGAGGGAGTTGGATCCCCTGGAACTGGAGTTTTGGATACTTATAAGCTGCCATCTGGCTGCTGGGAACTCAACCCAGGTCCTCTGCAAGAGCAGTCAATGTGTTTAACTGTGGAGGCGTCTCTCCGGCTTTTAGAAATATACTTTTTTTTTTTTTTTTTTGGTCTTTTTGAGACAGGGTCTCCCTGTAGCCCCAGCTGTCCTGGAACTCACTATGTAGACCAGGCTGGCCTTGAACTCACAGAGATCCGCCTGCCTCTGCCTCCCGAGTGCTGGGATTAAAGGCGTGTGCCCCCACGCCCAGCTAGAAATATACTTTTAATAAGAAAAAAACTAAGGTCTTAAATGTACTTTTCTAAATTTATCTTCCTTTAATTTTTTTGTATTTGTTTTTTGAGATGAGATATCCTGTATCCTAGGCTAGCCTCAAACTCACTATGTAGTTGAGGATGATGGTGAGATTCTGATCCTCCTGCCTCTGCCTCCTGAGTGCCAGGATTACAGGTGTGCATCACCATGCCTGGTTTGTGTGGTGCTGGAGACTGAACACAGGCTTTGTGCATGCTAGGCAAGCACTCTACCAGTGAGCCATATCCCCAGCCTTCCCTTAACTTTTTAATTGACAAATCAAAATTATATTCTATGTAGACATGTGTATATTGTTTACATCCTGATGTTTTGAACTCTGCATATATTGTGCATGGCTATATCAAGCTGCTTTACATGTATAACCTCTATATTAGTTATAGTTCTCATGACTGTGATCAAATGTCTGGCAAGAAGCAACTTAAGAGGGGAACAGTTTAATTTTGGCTTGTAGTTTGAGGGGATAGTTGTAATCATTATTTGTGTTTTTGTCAGTTTAAAAATACTAAAAATTCCATACATGCGTATAAGCTGTTTTGATCAAGTTCACCCCATCCCCCTTTCCAATTTCCTCCCTTCTCTTCCTCCTCACCACCTTTCCCTCCCAGTTTCAATGTGTCTTTTTTAAACTATTTATTATTTTTATTTTATGTGTATGAGTGTATTGCCATGTATGTAAGTGCACCTGTGTCATGCAATGGTCAGAAGAAGGTGTCAGATCTTTTGCAACTGGCGTTACAGACAGTTGTTAGCTGCCATGTGGGTTCTGGCAACCAAACCTGGGTCCTCTGCAAGAGCAGTCAGTGGTCTTAAGCACTGATCCATCTCTCCAGCCCTTTTTTTTTTTTTTTTTTTTAAACCCATTGAGTTCACTTGCTGCTCCTAGAATGTGCATAGGTGTAGGGCCATCTACTGGAACATGGGTAGTCTCTCAGGGGGAGGATATCTCTGAAGAAAACTGACTCTCCTCCCAACAGCCAACAATTGCCTTAACTAGGGGGTTGGGCTTGTTTAGCATCCTTAGCCATTAGGGAAATGCAAATTTAAACCACTTTGAGATGTTATCTTTGACAAAGCCTAAAGGGGGAAAGTAGACAAATCACAACAAATGTTGGCATGAATGTGGGGAAAGGGAAGCACTTATTCATAATTGGTGGGGGTGCAAACTGATGCATCCATATGGAAATCAGTGTGGAGGTTCCTCAAAAAGCTAGAAATCCATCTATAGAAATACCACTGTTGGCAATGGTTAGTTTTGTCAATTTGACATACTCTAGAATCACCTGGGAAGAGAGTCGCCTGGGAAGGAGGATTGTCTAGATCAGGTTAACCTGTGGGGATTATGTTAATTGATGTGGGAAGACCCCGCCCACTGTGGGCGGCATCATCCCCTGTGAGCCCTCTACTATATAAAAGTGGAGAAAGTGAGCTGAGTACTGGAGACATGAATAAATTCGTTTCTCTCTGCTCTCGACAGGTGTGATGTGATTAGCTGTTTCACATTCCTTCTGCCTTGACTTCCCTGTAGTGATGGACTGGAACTTGGAATTCTGAGCTAAAATAAATCCTTTCTCCCCTAAGCTGCTTTTGCTGGGGTATTTTATCACAGCAACAAAAAGGAAACTAAGACAATCATCTACCAAGGCTGCAGAGCCGCAGAGCTGAGGCAGCAGGAGTGTGAGGCGGCTGGTCACAAGGCAGTCACAGGAAGGAGAAGTGAAGGAAGTGGGCTGAGCTATCAAACCTGAAGCCCTGCTGGCAGGGACCTGCTTTTCCAGCAAGTTCCATCTTCTGAATGTTCCACAACCTTCCAAAACAGCACCATCATCTGGGGACCAAGTGTTCAAATACAAGAATTGGGGGGAGGAGGTTTCACATTCAAACCACAACCACCTCATATTATTTTGGTGAAAAAAAAAAACTTAAAATCTACCTGCAACAATTCTCCAGTTTACAATATTTTTTATTAACTAATAGTCCTCAACTTGTACAATAGATCTCTTGAGCCCGTTCTTCCTGGCCGAAATGTGTATCCTCTGATCAAAATCTCCCCAGGTCTTCATTCTGACTTTTTAAAATATGTTTTTAATAAGGAAAAATAAATGAATAATGTAAGCTAGTGCCATGGAAGAGTATTTGGGGTAAAATCCTCTGTCTGGGAAAGCCCAACTTGTAAACAGCCCAGAATGTCAACAATCAGTGTCTCCCGCTGTCATCACTATTTTGATTTAATTTCCTTCACAGGCTTTGAATGGACTTCCATGTGTCTTATGGGGACAACTGACCAAGGCCATCCCCTCATGATCTGCACACTGGGGGCTCTTCTTGCTTAATCTTACTGGTATTAACCTTCCTACTCTGTCAGCCCTTCATCTGCCTCCAAGGTTTCCCCAGGACAGAGACTGTTTGACTTTGTTTTCCTGGTTTGGGTTTATTTTTTCTGCTTTCAACTACTAAGTCAGATTACCCTCAACACACCACACACATACACACACACACACACACACACACACACATACACACACGCACGTGTGTGTGTGTGTGTACCTGCTTTTCCCCTTTTGTTATAAAAGTAACTTTGGGGACTGGAGAGATGGCCCAGTGGTTAAGAGCACTGACTGCTCTTGCAGAGAACCCGGGATTGATTCTCAGCACCCACATGACAGCTAACAACTATCCCTAATTCTAGTTCCAGGGGATCCAACACCTTCTTCTGACCTCCTCAGGCATTGTATGACATAGGTGCACTTACACACATGCAGGCAATACACTCATACACATAAAATACAGAGATGTTTCTGTGATTCCCTTTCCATCACTTTGTCTATTTGTGCACATGTGTACATCTGTGTGTTTGTGTTTGTCGGCACACAATAACAACCTACACAATTTTAAGCAAGACCCCAGTCTAAAATAGTTCAATGTAAAGGTAGATTGAAACTTTCAGATTGGCTTTTTTTATACCCCAATTACTTTGAAGATGACCTCTCTATGTTTATTTTAACTCTCTAGTAATTTACATAAAATATAAAAGCTGATATTGCCTCTTACTTTGATGCTTTCCCTAAAGAGATGCAGTTTTCTTTCCTTAAATTTACTCTAATGCCTAAGAGCTTCCCTCTCCACCCACATGTCTACCTTCTTTGGGCCTATTGAATGAAGATTTTCAGTTATTTTCCCCCTGTTTACTAGCTCCTCTCTCTGGAAGAAGGCATGGATTTTCTTGGTTGGAAAATGGGAGAGTCCAGTAGGCTTTAAATAGAGCCAGTGCAGAGGTGGAACCCAGGCATCTGAAAGCAGCCCATACCTACCTTTTCCCCATCCCATCTTCCTGTGCCTAGGCTCAGAGGAAGGAATACTCCTATCTGAGGCTCCCCAGCTGCACTGCCTGAGGCCACTAGGGGTAGCCAGAGTAGGGGAAGCCAGGGGGAGAAGAAAGCCACATTGTCCCTCCTGACCCTTTGTACTCTGGCCTCCCTTCCATCTGCCTACACAGCAAGTTGGTTAGAACCCAGATTAAATCATGAGTATAATTAGACAACATCCTAAATCTCAAGAATGGTCTCTATAGAGTACACGCTATATTTTACAATATTCACATATGTAGGGTGTGTGTGTTTGTGTGTATGTGTGATTGTGTGATGTAAGTTTGCACTATTTCTCAGAATTTGAATTACAAGTAGATTTTTCAAAGTTGCACAGAGATATTTTAACTTCTTTTCAAGCTCTATAATTAATCCTCCTGAAATAGATCAGAAAACCAATCTGCAACTATGTCAAAGCTAACCCATAACTGTGATATAAAATTGAGCAAAATGTAAGTTGAGTAAAGAGTCATCCAGATAGACTTTAAAACCACAAATACATGTTCACTGGGAAGAGAGAGGCGGGTAAATTTAGTTTCTTTAGAATTCGTGTGGGGCCTGTTTATGCTCCTTCCTTTCCTCTGCCTTCATGGACAACTGTGGTCAGGAACATGTCACCCTATTCTAAGACTGAAATGAAAAGTCAAAAGGGGGTCTCCTGAGACACAGCTGTGGCCCACACCAGAGTACAGATACAGGGGCACAGATAGATGGAATCATGAATATCTGCTTGCAGAGATCAAGGAACTTTCTAGACGGTAATTAATCCTAAGGGAAGAAGGAGCCAGACACAACCATCTTCACTAGGCACAAAGCATTTTGGAACATAATTTTGTTCCTGTCTCCAAGGTCTGTCCACCAGCACCAAAGAATTCACATCTGAGTCCTACAAAGAGAAAGTTCTCTAAGCACTAACCAGATCTTTTGATGAACACTATGATATATTAGCTGTGTCTGATACCTTCCCCAAGGATGTGCCCTGCCCTCAGTGAGATAAAGGAAGGACACGCTGGCTACATGACCACTTTGGAACCTCAAAGCTGTTCCTACATGCAGCCAAGGCAACGGCAGTGCTTGCAGTAGCTCTACCCAGCAGGACACATCCAGGGCTGAGGGTGTGATAGAATCAGCAACATCTGCTTGGGGCTCACTCCAGGCAGCATCAGGATGCCCTCTTGCAGACAGAGCTAGTACCCCAGGATGGAGAGGATGGCATGCTTAATAATTATACCCTTGGTCTGCAGCTCTGGGTCCAAGTGGCAGTGGTCCAGACAGGATGGAAAGATGTGAGAAAAATGGGAAATAGAATTAAAGAAAATTAAGGATGCAATTAAACATTCTCTTCACCTACCAGGCATCACTGCAGATAGATGGGAGATAATCTGAAAGCTGGCCAAACATCTTAGAAACCACAGGTGAAACTCAGGTGGGGAGTCTGTAACAGGATGCCTTGCAATAATGGACACTCATTTTGCTGAAACAAGAATCATAACAGAGTTGGGTATGTACACATATAGTAATCTTTGCACTGAGAAGGCAGAAGCAGGAGGATCACAAGCCTGGGCTACATGGAGAGACTGTCTCAAAAAAATTTTTCATCAAATCTGTACACTCCAAAACAATAACATCTATATAGCATAGAAAAATCAGAGTTGAGAGCAAAAGAGAAAAATTGTCAGGGATTATATATTTTCTGTAACCCCAAAACATATTTTACAATACAGTCTGGTATCATATGTGTCTGTTTACATAATGTAGAGTGTTTTAGTCACCTGTGATTTTGCAGACCAGAATAGAAGATTGAATCATTGCTGCCCAAGTCCCTTTCAATTGTGGAAATTAAATCCTGTTCATTCTGTCTGATAGTACTGTTTTTGAAGGGTGCCCTGAATTCATCCCAATGGCATGTCCTATATGGAGTTCAGAAACAGATATCAGGACAGGCCAAGAATGGGACCTACTGTGTTACAAGGAATTATGGAGTCTCTTGCCTTCAATTCTAGAAATATATATATATATCTTTATATTATATTTATATATGTGTATATATAAATCACCTGTTGCCCTTTAGCACTAATTTCAATAAGCTTAAACATTACTCACTGATATATAAATGGAGACTTCACGTAACTTTTTGCAGAAGTTATCATTCTAATCCCCACACACCAATTTTATTTATCTGTGATTCCCACTACAGTCTAAACCCCAGATACCTCTCCTTTATCGAAAGACAACCCGGGGTTCTCTGCAAACAAAAAGATAAAAAAATCATGATCCCTGGATTTGAAGATATGTTGAAAGAAATAAATTTTACCAATTACCAATTTTTTCCTGAAATTGTACTTAGCACTTGCAATGCAGAAATAAAGTTAATATTATCGGGGCATCATATTGAGGTCAGTTAGAGTAATTATTTTTTCCTTCTAATTATTAGATCTCAATTGTTGCAGTAGGTGGTTGACAACTTTAATTCTCAAAGAGTCACTGCTGGAATGGGTGGGAAACATGGAAGGGGAACACAGACAAGTCCATGTTCCTTAATATAGCTTTACTGAGATATAATTGATGTGGGGGAAAAAAACTTTCATTATCACTTCACATCAATGTAATGATCATTCATGGCTTTCAGAAGGTTCCTGAAACCCTTCGTGGTATTTTTGCTGTGTGTATGTGCTTGTCTGTGTGTGCTAAGCACACACCCAGCATCATCTTTAATGCCCCAGCTTCAGTCAGTAGAAACCAGTGCATGCAAAGTTGCATTCACAAACCATTTAAAATGGCATACCTTCTTTTAAAAATCTTTTTGTAAATTTAATTAATTACTTCTATTTTTAATATTTATTATTTTAATTTTATATGTATAAGTGTATTGCTTGCATGTATGTAAGTGCACCTGTATTGTGCAATGCCCACGGAGGTCAGAAGAGGGCATTGGATCCCCTGCAACTGGAGTTATGGGCAGTTATTAGCTGCCATGTGGGTGCTGGGAACTGAACCCAGGTCCTCCACAAGAGTAGCCAGTGCTCTTAACCACTGACCCATCTTTCCTGCCCCAAATTATTTAATTTTGATTTTTTATGTTTTAATTATTATTTTTTATTTTATGTGTATGAGTGTATTACCTGCATGTATGTAAGTGCACTCATGCTGTACAGTGCCCACAGAGATCAGAAGAGGGTGTGAAGCTAGAGTTATAGACAGTTGTTAGCTACCATGTGGGTACTGGAAACCAAACCCAGGTCTTCTGCAAGAACACCCAGTGCCCTTAACCGCTAGGCCATCTCTCTAGCCCCTAACTAATTTATTTTTATTTTATGAGTATGAATGTTTTGCTTGCATGGATGTAAGTGCACTATGTGTGTGCAGTGCCTGAGGAGGCCAGACAAGAGTATTGGATCCCCTGAAACTAGAGTTTTGGATAGTTGTTAGCCACCATGTAGATGCAGGGAACTGGACCTGGGTCCTCTACAAGAGCAGCCAGTGCTCTTAATTGCTGAGCCATTTCTCCAGATCTTATTCATTCATTCATTCATTCATTTGCTTATGTATTTATTTATTTGTTTATTCATTCATTCATTCATTTGTGTATGGGGAGGGGCATGCACACACATGTGGAGGTCAGAAGACAACTTGCAGGACTCAGTTCTCTCCTCCTACCTTGTGGATTCTGGGGATTGAACTTGGGTTGTCAGGCTTAGCAGCAGGCATTTTTGCCCGCTAAGGCCTCCCACTGGCCTCCTCACACTCTCATTATCTTCTTTTCATCCTCCCCTTTCCCCTTTTCAAGAAGAGCCTTTTCCTGACTTGTCTTTGTTGTTGTTGTTGTTTTTGTTTCATTTCGTTTTTTGAGACAAGGTCTATGTAGCTCATCTGGCTGCAAACTTGTGGCAATCCCCCTGCCTCTGCCTCCTGAGTTGCTAGAATTATAGGTATGCACCACCATGCCTAGCTCATACTTCTTTCTTTCTTTTTTTTATATTCTTACATTTAGTTGACCTAAATAGGCTACCTTATGATGTGATGAAATCATAGGCTAAAAAAGTGTGTGACCAAAGAAGACTGTTTCACACCATCCAAGTCTCATGAATATTCCAGTCTTTAAACCAGCAATTCTGCCTCTAGAGATCTGTCTGAGGGAAATAATCACAGAGGATAACAGTACTTACTGAGGTCCTATCTTGGGTCAGTATTGTGTTAACTGGTCATGAGGAGAAGCAAACAAGCATCTGTTTACCCCAGACAGGGCACCAAGGACAGATCAGAACTCCACTCCACCCAAGTCCAACTTGGTAAACCAATGAGTTCATTAGGCTTACTTACAGAGCAAGAGCGATGGATTACTTAAGGAGCATGGGTGACCTCCAAGCAGCTGCTTCACTATAAAATCACACCCCTCCTGGAAGCTGCATCATGGAGCCCCACTTTTAGTTAACCTTTCACTTTATATATACTCTAACATTCCCCAAGACCACTTACCGTTGAATAAGGGCAAGAACAAATAATCTTGGAATTCCAATGAGGGTCTTGTACCATAGAACCAACTATCACTGTATTTTTCTGCTTGTTAGTTGCCATGGCTACTGGGCCATGGTAGTCTACGCCAAGATGGCAGTGGGTAAACACATTTATGTGGGGAGGAAAAACAGCCATCATACTTACAACAGTCATTTTACTTAATTTTCAAAACAAACCAGCATGGATCATCACCATTTACATAAGAAGAAACTGAAGAACAGAGAGGTTAAGCAACTTGTTCAAGAGCATACAACAGGAATCTGAACAAAGGACTCCCAGATCTGAAGCCAGACTCTTCGCCAGCACAGTCTTTGTGTTGTGCAGACACTGGTCTAATAATTGTTGTGGGACCCCTAAATATACAAAAAACTGTATTAGAAATTTATCATCAAGTTCATAGAGCCGTGTAAAGCCTAGTGATTTTTTAAAGAATATTCAAAATAATGGGTAGAAGTTTTTACAGGTGTGTGCATTGCCCAGCTGGTCCAACAGAAAAGTTTGCAGTGTACACCTGCCGTCTCTTTCTGTACAGATTCAGAAACCATTTGTGAAGGTCAATATTGATTGACTATTTGACATGATCTAGAGTCCTAGTTGGCAAATTTCTGAGCATATCTGTGAGGGAGTTTCTAGGCTGGGTTCACTGAGGTGGGAAGACCCACCCTACATGTGGGAAACACCATTCTATGGGCTGGGGTCTCAAAACGAATTAAAAGGAGAAAATGAGCTGAGCACTAGTCTCTCTCTCTCTCTCTCTCTCTCTCTCTCTCTCTCTCTCTCTCTCTCTCTCTCTCTCCTCCTTCTTTTCCTTCTCCTTCTCCTTCTCGACTGTGAACACAATGTGACTAGCTCCCTCACACTCTGCCACTAACCTTCCCCTCCATCATGGGCTATATCACTTCTTAAAACATGAGCCAAAATAAACTCATCTCCCCTACAGTTTTTCTTCAGGTATTTTGTCACAACAGGGAGAAAAGTAACTACTACACCATCTTTCCATACTTACTGTTGAATGCTCCAGTCCAGGCTGACTTCCTGTTGTCCCTCATGAGAAGACAGGAGCAGTATTATAACAGTGATATGGCACCTCAGACCAGAGCAGCATGCATCTTTATACTTCTGCAGATCCATAATGCAATCTAGTTAATGCTGGTTATATCAATTCTCAGGATGTATAAACATCTATCCTCTGCCCATGTGTATTAGTCTTCTATCGCCGTGATAAGGTATTCTAACCAAAACCAACTTGGGGAGGAAAGGGTTTATTGCATCATACACTTGCAAGTGACAGACCATCTTTGAGGGAAATCAGACAGGAACTCAGGACAGTAACCTGGAGGCGGGAACTAAATAAAGCACAGGAGGAATGCTACTTACTGGCTTGCTTTCCCAGCCTATGCTCAGCCTGCGTTCTTATTCAACACAGGACTACCTGCCCAGGGGTGGTAACACCCACAGTGGGCTGGGTCCTCCTGTGTCACTGAACAATCAAGAAAGTGTGTCACAGACATGGCCACAGCTCAATCCAATAGGAAAGTTCCCAATTGAGTTCTCCCTGGTGTGTCAAATTAACAACTAAAGCCAACTGTGATGACATGAAAACTGGCTTGCACTGATATCTCAGAGGTTGGTTCTGGACTTCATGAAGGGACTGACTAGGTTGCAAGAGCAAGTGACAAACAGGGTAGCAGCATCATGCTACCAGCCTACTGCCCTTTGGGTGCTATAGAGTGCTGGTGATACTATGGATGGAACCTAAGTGAGATTAACCAATACAGCTGTTCACATACACATTCAGTTCCAATGGTATGTAGTCCATCTGCAGTGATGGTGGGAAGCCTGAATCCTTCAACTTCGCCTTATATCTGAAGTGAGAGAGCAGTTATTAAACTGCTTGTTAGGGAGCTGGAGAGATGACTCAGCAGTTAAGAGTACTGACTGTTCTTGTAGAGAACCCAGGTTCACTTACTAGCACCCACAGTGGCTTCCAGAGGAATTCAATGCCCTCTTCTGATGGCCACAGACATTGTGTGACATGGGTACACTTACATACATGCAGGCAACACTCATACACATAAAATAAAATGTTAAAAACGAACTCCTTATTAGTTATGCAGCAAACACATACAACAGGCTTTTAAACATAAGATTTGAAGGCTAGGTGTGGTATCATACACCATAGTCCTAGCACTTGGGAAGTGGAGGCAAGACAATCAAGAGTTCAAGGTCATCCTTGGCTAAGATGGGAGTTGGATGGCAACCTGGGTCACATGAGACTCTATCTCACAAAAACAAAACAGCCAAAGAAATCTGAATGCCTTTTGGATACATGAATTCCCTGAAATTTCCAGGGATCATGAGGAGGTTAATAAGAAGCTTCAAGGCGCTCTTGGAGAAATCCCCTGCACAGCTTTCCTTGACACTGTAGTTCCTTTGGCAGATAGTGGCCTATGCTGTTTGTATATATGTGGAGCTATGTGTATACTTACTATACACTGTCATGATTTTAAGTATGCCACAGATACTTCATTTTCTTAACTCTATTATTGAGGCAAAAGTGAGACACAATGGAGTTAAATAATTTGCCCAAGGTTGCACAAGTTTAAGAAGCAGAGTTGGAGCCCAGCCCTGATGTGACATGTACATAAAACTCTAGGTTATGTCTATTGGATGAAAACACCATATCCTCCCGACCTGAAGGCCCAAGGTACTTGCCAAACAAAAGCTATTTTTCACTCCATAGTCGTGTTCAAAGAGAAATGCTGATGTTCACTAATTCAAAAACATTTTGCAGTCATACATTTTAAATTGGTTGTTTCTTTCAGTGGCCTTAAAGTTTACTGGGTAATGCTACTTCAAGTAAAATACTCATTGTAGGAGATTGTGCTGGATAGCTTTAGTGTCAACTTGACACACCTGGGTTGAGGGAGCCTCAATTGAGGAATCTCCTTCATTGGACTAGCCTGTGGCCATGTCCATGGGGCACTTTCTTGATTGTTGAGTGATGTGGGAGGGCCCAGCCCACTGTGGGCAGGTAGGCCTATGTTGCATAAGAAAGCAGGCTGAGTAGGGGGCAGAGGAGCAAGCCAGTAAGCAGCATTCTTCCATGGTCTGTGCTCCAGCTCCTGCTTCCAGGTTCCTACCTTGGGGTCCTGAATGAACTGTGACCCAGGATATGTAAGCCAAATAAACCCTTTCCTCCGCAAGTTGGTACTGGTCAGAGCATTTTGTCACCACGATAGAGAAACAAACTAAGACAGGGATATCAATAGAGAACAAATAAAACTGTTCATCAAAGAGCATCTAAACATATTCTGTCACTGTCCAGTCTGCCTATCCCTCTCTATAGTGATTTAGGAAGGACTTTTCTATCATGCCGATATACTTCAATAATAAGATCACGAGACAGTATAGATCAGAATTTTTCAATTTCTTTTTAATGGAAGGGTAAAGGTGCTTTTTTCTCTTTCCATTTTAAAAAAGTGTGTGTGTGTGTGTGTGTGTGTGTGTGTGTGTGTCTGTCTGTCTGTCTGTCTGTCTGTCTGTGATATGAGTGGTCAGAGGATAACTTTCAAGAGTTGGTTCTCTATCCACATGGGTTCCTGGGATCAAATTCAGACTATCAGGCTCACATAGCAAATGCTTTTACCTGCTGAGTCATCTCAAAAGCTACCTGCTTGCCTTCCCTTCCTCCCTCCCTCCCTTCCACCCTCCCTCCCTCCCTCCCTCCTTCCCTCCTTCCCATCCTTTCCTCCTTCCCTCCCTTCCTTCTTTCCTTTTCTTTCTTTGAAACTTAACAACTAGCTTCCTTCTTATCTACCTACCCTTCTGTCATTTCCTAGAATATGTACAAGTTTTCTCATTACCTAACAATTAATTTTCAAGTCTTTAATGTCATGAGATTGCAAAAGGTAGCAAAAGCTGGAAAACTTTAAATTCTAACAACAAAGTGGCTCCATTCATAAGTATTCCTCTTTCAGCAACCCTCCTCCAGATTTCACAGTCTTTGGTTATCTGAAAGTTGGCAATGATTTTATGTTGTTAATAATCTATAATCCAGTGAGAACTAATTCTAAAGGAAAGCTCTGAAGCTTGCTGAATATATTGGATTTAGTAGAAACTTTGACAAAAATGGTGAAAAACTGCTCCACTGACTGAGGAAGCCATTGACAGAAAAGGACCTGGTGGGGTTATATCAGCTGAAAACTGAAGAACAGAAATTTGAGAAGGATGATGATATTTGGAAAAGAATGATTTTAATATAAAAGGATTAAGGAAACACCTTATGAAATATGAAGAAATCCTTCAATATATTTAAGAAGAACAGTAAGTCTCCTTGTTTGCTGGGGAAGTCAAATGTGAAGAATGTCAAACCGAGCTATCAGCTAACTTTATCAGAGAAATTATACTCCCCCAAAGCAATCCATAGTGAATTCTTTTATTCTAAGAATGATCGTAACAGAGGCAAGCATAGCTTACAATTTGTAGTGTAAAAATAAAACTCATTTTTTTCATAACTGGCTTCAGTTTTTATAACATTCTAATCAAACTTCCTTATTTCCAGTTTACTCTTAAATATTGATTCCCCTTTTGTGCAGATTCACTCTTAGTGGCTCAGTGCTGGAGCCAGTTATTCTTGGGGGACAAGGACAATCTGCTGACAAAGCAAAGGTTGAATGTGGTCAGCAGGGCTGGGCTGCCCGTCTTCAGCTACACTTCAGGGCAAAGGAAGCCCCATGGTAAGGACAGCAGGCACTGGGATTCAAGGGGAAGGAGCTGATGACTTTTTACCTTATTTCCCATGCAGAATTTGTCTGCTCAGATGGAAGCCTGGCAGCCCTGTATGATTAGGTAGTTCCTAACAGTGCTAGATGTAGGAGAAACTCAGTAAAAACTCAGCTCCTCAGAGGAACCCTGCTAAAGTCAGGGCTTCAGCTAGAATTTTATTTCCCTAGAAAATTATAAAGTCATATAGCCTTCCTTGGCATACATAGAGAAGTATGAATTAGCCAAATGTGTGGCTAAATTTCCTCTTTTACCTTTGTACAGAAACACTCCTGTTTTTGTTTGGATATTACTAAAAATGTAGATGACAGGTCCCCTTACATAAATTAGCTCTTTTATTTACACACAGATTTGTCATAGTGTTATTTTCTTGCAAATGACTTAATAACAAGTAATTATTTTTAACTGTTTTTCAAAGTGATTTATTATAAACACATTCGGCTACGAGGAACTGTCTCTCCTTCAAAAACCCAATCTTTCCCATAGATTTATAATATTTTTTTCAGTATAAACTGAACAATAATCTTAACTGACAAGAAAGTATAAGAAAAATACTCAAGGGCTAGAGAGATGGCTTAGTGGCTAAGAGCACTGACTGTTCTTCCAGAGGACCCTGGTTCAATTCCCAGCACCCACATGGTGGCTAACAACTGTTCATAACTCCAGTTCCAGGGGATCCGACATCCTCTTCTGACCTCTGCAGGCATTGCATGACATGGGTGCACTTACATACATGTAGGCAATACACTCATACACATAAAATAAAAATAATTAATAAAATATACTTAAAAAAGAAAATAACCAATGATAGTGAAAACTAATCTTTAATTCAGACAATTTCTTACTTGAAAAACTTCCATTGAAACTGAGCCATTATCTTTTAAAAATAGAAACTAGCCAGCCAGGCGTGTGGTGCACACCTTTAGACCCAGCACTCAGGAGGCAGAGGCAGGTGGATCTCTATGAGTTCAAGGCCAGCATGGTCTACATAGCAAGTTCCAGGCCAGCTGGGTCTACAGGGAGACCCTGTCTCAAAAAGACAACAAAACAAAAACAAAACTATATTATGTTTAGCTGTTCAACATATTAATATGGAAGTTTTTCAAGCACAACTTTCTTCCTGGTCAATTTTTTCCCATCTCGCTTGCTAAGGTGCAATGTGACTGACAGTTTACAGCACATTTCCTAAAAGGCCTTTACCAAAAATTACAATCTTTGTTTCTGCTGGCCATGAGTTGTCTGAGTTCCGTAATGATAAGACATGCCACCTTGATACCTATGTGAAAAGCCAAAATTCCATTCTTCAAGGTCATCTCTATTCTGTGATGAAGAAAAATTACATTTGAGGGACTTGTGGCATTGATACTTAAAATGACATAATCTGGAAAGGGCCCCTTGGGCTGTCCAGATGGTGTAGCCGGTAAAGGTGCTTAACCACCAAACCTGACAACCTGAGTTTAATCTCTGGGTCCCACATGGTGGATGGAAAGAACTAACTCCTACAAGTTGTCCTCTGGTCTCCATATGCACACCATGGCATGCACCTGCACTCACGCACACACACGCACACACACACACACACACAGAGTCACACACTAAGTATAATAAGAAAAATTAAAGTGGCCCTTCATTTTTTTATTTATTTATTTTTTTAATTAAAAGAAGCATTTCATTACAACAGCATTAACCTATTCAATAACAATTTTCTGAGCTAGGCTGCATCTCTTACAAAAT
>NW_008341187.1:278819-316375 GCF_000622305.1 Nannospalax galili | reverse complement strand
GCACTCAGTTGGTCTGGGTGAGAAGGATCAGGAAGCAGTATTTGTTCCCCAGGTGTCTGGGGCCCCAAGACTAAGAATGGCGCAGGTCCCAAACTGGGAGTAGCGAACAGCGGGGGAGATGGAAGGGTGAATGTGTCTTGGGGAGTCAAGGCATGGAGGGCTGCGCTGTAGACTTACCCCAAGAGGCCTGAGGATAGGAGTGCAGGCAGCGTGGCCCTTCATTTTTAAAAAATACCTAAAAATCAAGGCTATTCAGAGATAGAACAAAGGTAAAATTGCCGCTGGCCTCTGCTGGAATAGTATAAAGCTAGGATTAAAATCTTCCTTTATTAGACAATTATGTAAGTGTTTATTGGCCAATTAATCAGTTTTCTTATTCTGAAGCTAACTGGTTTTACCTTTGATTTCTTTCCTTCCTAAACATTTGGCTCATTAGACCATCAACTAAAGGAAAGAATAATAAGCAAATGTGGGGCTGGAAAGATAGCTCCACAGTTAGGAGCCACCTGGTGCCTCACAACCATCTCTAACTGCAGCTCCAGGGGAATCTAATGCCCTCTTCTGGCATCTGTGGGCACTGTATGCATGTAACAAATGAGCACATGTAGAATAGTCAGTCCCAGTACTTATTTGCCACTTTATGCCAAAGAACTAAATCCAAAATGTTGATAGATTTGAGGATGTTCTATGCACCTCAATTTGTTTCTATCTTTCCTGGGGAATCTCTTTTTTGGTCTTTTTGAGACAGGGTCTCCCTGTAGCCCCAGCTGTCCTGGATTCACCATGGAGACCAGGTTGGCCTCGAACTCACAGAGATCCACCTGCCTCTGCCTCCTGAGTGCTGGGATTAAAGGTGTGTGCCACCACACCCGGCCACCCATGTGTTTTGCATCCAAGGTTAAGAATCAAATACTCCATTAACTTCATTTTTTAAAAAATCAAGTTACATCCAATTCTGACAGAAAACTTAATAGCAGTCATTACTGGGACTTGACTACCTTCATCAGTTTGCAGCCAGGGTCCTTTGAAGGCTGCTGTGGTCATAGACAAAGCAGAACTGGGAAGCTCCAGCATTTTATGGCTCTCTATGTATGGTGTCCTTGATATTGAAGTTGTCTAAGATCTCAGAGGCCATGGGGTTGCTCCACAGTTCTGGCACTGCCCTTGGCCGGTCAGCTCAGTGCTTAGAAGCAGCCACCTCAGGAGGACTTTCATCCCTGCTCTGCTGAAGTCCTATACTCTCCCATCAGAAGCCAAAAGGAAGAATCTAACTACAATTCCCTTCTTGTCTGTGTTCCTTATTCTCTCTGTTCATTTTTTTTTTCTTGATCCCTGACTGGGTATTTGTCTCTCTCTTCTGTCAAAATTTCTCCATTATTTAGTTTATAAAAATAAAAGTCAGGAGCTATGGAGATGGCTCAGTCAATAAAGTTCTTGCTGTACAAGATTCACAACACCTATGTAAAAGGCCAGGTGTCAAGGCTGGAGAAATGGTTCAACAGCTGAGAGCATTAGCTGCTCTTGCTGAGGACTGGAGTTCAGTTCCCAGCATCCACATGGCAGCTGACAGCCATAGCTCCAGTTCCAGGAGATCCAATATCCTCTTCTGGACAAAACACTCATACACAAAATAATAAAATAAAACAAAAAAGCAAAAATAAAATGAAAATTTAAAAACCAGGTATTGTAGCAAGCTGGGGAGGCAGAGACAGGTAGATCTCTGGAGCTCAGTGGCCAGCAGCTACCCCAGACAAATCAATAGGTTCTAGGTTCAGTGAGAGACCTTGTCTCTAAAACTAGACAGAGAGCAGTGGAGGACATTACTTTATTTTGACCTCAGGCCTCCAAACACATGCATATACATATGCACATGTACATATACATTACACACACATCCACATCCATATACATGTGTGCGCACACACACACACACACACACACACACACACAGAGCTAGAAAGAGATTGCTCTTAAGCAGCCTCTACTTTGAAATAGCAAAGCGCTTAGAGAAGGAAACTTCAAAGTCCATCTCTCTCCATAGAAAAGGATTAACAAATATGTTTTTAAAGAATTACCATTTATAATGTGTTTTGAAATTATGTAAACAGGAAACATAAAATGGAAAAAATTGCAATGAATAAGAGGATGAATTAAGGATATGAAGTAGAAATGGAAGTTAGTGCCAATCATTACAAATTAAGTTGCTCTGATTTAACCTGGAGCTCAGATTGTTGAGACATTGGTGACAACGTGATGGCTGGTTCCTCACTCATCCCCCAATTCAAAGGGAATCTCCAGCTTTGATAGTTAATTTTGGGCCTCAAAAATTAATTCTATGCTGGATACGGTGGCACATGTCAGTAATCCCAGCTCACGGCTAGGAGACTGAGGAAGAATTATCTTGAGTTCAAAACCAGCCTGGACTAAATAGTAAGACCCAGGTTCAAACAACAAACAAAAATTAATCCTAGGAAAATTCAGCCTCTTTCAAGTGTGTAGACATAGAGAACAAGTGTTCTCTTTAGATGACCAAGTACAGATCTTTGGACTGCTCTCCACAGTGTTTCATTTTTGCAGTTCTGAGGATTGGACCTGGCTTCCTGCATGCTAGGCTAGATCTCTAGGGTACATCCTAGCCTTTTCTTATTTGTAATCTTGTGACAGGGTCTCACTATATTCTCCAGGCTGATCTTAAATATGTGATCCTCCTGCCTCTGCCTCCTGAGTAGCTAGAATTATAGGCCCGAGTCTCCAGGCCCAGCATGCTTTCCACACTATTGATGACTTATCATGGTTATGTCTTCCCCACATGTAGGAGCATCACATGATCTAGTCAAAGCCAAGATCTTTTAGTCAATGGCCAGAAAACATTTCCATCTCAGTCTTTTGACCTCCTTCTCAAGTACTATCACATCACTGTTCTTCTGGTTCTTTCATTTAAGAAGTGACTATACCAGCCAGGTGAAGCATGGTGAGGACCAGTGAGATGTGTATCTGACTGGCCCCATAGGCTCTGTTTATCACTGTAAGCATCATCTGTCATAGTCAGCCCATGACTGAATTCTGGAGAACTTAAAAAAATTGCCCATAGAATTCTTATCTTTAAATAGTCTGTTTATCTAATTCACCTTGAGTACATAATTAGTGACTTCATCCATTTTAAAGCAGATTATCACTTATTGGATAACTAAAGAAAGATTTGTTTCTTATTGTTCTAGGGACTGGGAAGTCCAAAGTTCAAGGGGCTCACGTACAATGAGATTCTTCACGCTGTTTCATCGCAGGGTAGAAGGGCAAGACAGTGTGAGAAGGAGGAGGGAGGCGAAGACACTTAAGACATATGTTCTGCCTCATTTGTGGATCTTAGCACCAAATCCTCATATGTGAGTACATATCCTGATGTAACTGCAGGAGCCAGGAAAATGGAAAGGAGCCAGGGAGGTAAAATGAAAGAAGGAGCCTGAGAGAGAACAGTAGGAGACAGGTGCTACCAAGGCTGAAATCAGTAAAATGAGAGTATTTAACTGGGGGTGGGGCGGGGAGAAGGAGGGCTATGCAAGGAACCTTGGGGGTAAAGGGGAAGGAGAAGTTCAAGAGAGGGGAATCATAGGAGACAGAAATGGGGAAAATGGAGTTACTTTAACTGGGGAGGGAGGAGGGAGGGTTACACAGGGAGAAAGAGGAGAGATAAATAATGCTTAGCTGGTGTGAAAAACTAGAGGGAAATGTGTTAATTCAAAAGCCTACAGAAAAATACACATATAGTATCTGCACATGAGTGCATGTGTGTACAGCTGAGGACTGCATGACAAGAAGCACAGTGCCAGACAGGAAAAATTTCCCTTTGAGCTGTTGGTCAGGGTAGTCCAAAAAGATTCCCAAAATTACACAGGCTATTGCCATAGTCCCTGATCATCTCCTAGAACAACCCATTCTTGTGATAAATAGACCACCCTCTTGATAGTAGCATTAATCCTTTTGTGAAAGCAGAGCCTTCCTGACCCAATCACCTCTTCCTAAGCCCCATCTCCCAGTACTGATGCACTGAGGATCAACTTTCCAATGCAGGAATTTCAGGGACCACATTCAAACCACAGCACTATCTGAAGCTCCTTTCCAGTCTTCCACCTGGAGACATTACAACTCTAGTTTTCTTTCTCCTGCTTGTGAGAGTTTGTCTCATCTGTGTCCCGTTTCTTAGTGACTCAGCTCCATCTTTGTATTTAGGATGAGTGTTACTTAGTGCTATAAATCTGTATATAACAACGGTTGGAAATCCTGGATGAAGAATTTGTTTTAAGTAACATACACTTGTTGTTCACAAGGATGTTTTTTACCCCCCATTAGCCTCTTGTGCCTCACTTTTCTTTTCCCAAGTAGTATCCATACAACCTTCATGTCATATATGCTTTTTAAAATCTAGTTTCCACATATGAGAGAAAACGTGTGATATTTATCTTCTGAATCTAGCTTATTTCAGTCAGCACAATCTCCAGTTTCATTTTTTTTCCTGAAAATAAGCTAATTTTGTTCTTCTTTGTGGCTGGATAAAACTCCAATCGCCTTCATCCATTCAACTGTTGATGGACATCTTGGTGGATGTCATAATTTGGCTCTTATGAGTAGAGCAACAAACAATGAATATGAATGTGCAGTTATCCCTGTAGTATGCCTAGACTCCCTATGGTACATTCTCAGGATTGGCACAGTTGGGTCATGTGATAGCGCTGGTTTTTCTTCTTTGAGGAACCTCTGTACTGATTTCCTTAGTGGAAACACTAGTTTGCTTTTCTACCAGCAGTAAAAGAGTTCCCCTTTCCCTACATCCTTGCCAACATTTGTTATTATTTGTTTTCTTGATGAGAGCAGTTCTGACTCAGGGTGAGATGGAATTTCAATGTACTTTTGATTTGCATTTCCTTGATGGCTAAGGACGTTGGTCATTTTTTCATATATTTATTGGGCATTTGTACTTATTTTGAGAACAATCTATTCACTTCATTTGCCCATTTATTAACTGGCTGATTTTTTGGTGTTTAATTTTTTTGTATTTGTTACACAGTCTAGATATTAATCTCCTGTCAAATGAGTAGCTGGCAAACATTCTCTCCCATTTGCAGGCTCTCTCTTCACTCTGCTGATTTGTTCCTTTGCTATGCAGAAGCTTTTTAGTTTATCCAGTCTCATTTTTCAAATGCTATTATTTCCTGTGGTATTTGGAGTCCTACCAGAAAATCTGTGCTTATATTTTGTAGTATTTTCCCCTAGTAGTTTCAAAGTTACAGGTTTTAAATTAAAGTCTTTAATGTATTTTAAACTGATTCTTTTTGGAGACAGGGTCTCCCTGTAGCCTCAGTTGGCCTGGAACCCACTAAGTAGACCAGGCTGACCTTGATCTCACAGAGATCCACCTGCCTCTGCTTCCTGAGTGCTGGGATTAAAGGAGTTGGCCACCATGTCTGGTTTTAAACTGATTTTTGTGAAGGGTAAAAGATGTAGGTCTGGTTTTACTCTTGTATATGTGGACATCCAGTTTTCCCCGTACCATTTGTTGAAGAGATTTTCTTCCTCAAACAAGTTTTTTGGAAACTTTGTCAAAGTTCAGATGGGCGTGGCTTGCATGGATTTCTTTCTGGGTCCTGTATTCTATACATCAGTCCAACTGTTTTTGTCCCTGTGTTATGCTGGTTTTGCTACTCTGGCTCTGCAGTGCAATGAAATCAGCTATTGTGATAGCTCCAGCACTGGTCATTTTCCTCAGGATTGAGCTGTACATACTGTTGCAGTGCTGGAGACCAAATTCAGAGCTGGCAAGAACACCAGGCGAATGTTCTACCACTGAGTCACATCCCCAGCCATGGAAAAAAAAAATTCAAATTCAGGAATGTGTGACTGGGGTGGCCTTGCAAATCCTCCAAATCAGAACCCTTTTGAGAGTGAAAGGGAGGCTACTGGTTACACTAGAGGAGGGTCAGGCTGAAATGATGTTCCTCCCCCCAAGAGTGATGAAAAGCTACTAGGAGAAGCACTCCAATGGCCAAGTTTCCTTTATTTTTCTAAATCTGATCTTAATGTTTTCTTGAACCTCTTTCTGCTGATGGTTTAAAACTTATTCCCCTTTAAGAATAGCTTGATTTAGATTTACAACTGAGTCCAGTTTCTATAGTGCCAAATGCTTGGACTCCCAGGACCATTTTTTTCTCTTGGTAACAACTGGGTGCCAAGGGAAGTTTCCTGAAGATTGTGGGTGAAATCAGAATCCTTTGGCCTGAGGGTTGTCTGTCCCTGCTGTCAGTGGCTTCTATGGGTTGCTGGTAATTCTGTCTTACTCAAAGGGCCACAGTGGGTTATTTCCTATTTTGTTCTCACATTGTCAAGGTCCTGTGCTCACCTGCCCTACTACTTGGGCCCCATGTGACTCCACAGGGCTCCAGCTCCTCTGAGGCTCACTCTGTTTAGAATCTGGCCACCTCAGGACAGTTCACTTCTCATCCATGCTTCCTGGTCTCTTTTGACTTCTTTTAGAGCACTTCTTGTTGTCTAGGTGTATTCTGCAGACCTGCCAGGGCATAGGACAATGTCTGGATTTCTTACATACCACATGGACTCCTTGCAGAAGGGGTGAGTGAGGAGTACTGCCTCTTGTCTTGGTAAACCCAGGATGATTTTCTCACCTTATTTCATTCTTTTGATCTTCATAGCAGCCTTGTAGAGACAGAATTGTTGTTGTTGTTGTTGTTATTATTATTATTATTATTATTACTAATACTTCCCAGGTTTTAATGATGAAGCAGACTTAGAGAACAGCTAATTTGTCTAAGGTCACTCAATAAAATGAGAAGCATAACCAGAACTTGGCTCAAGCTTGGTACCAGTGTCTATTCTCTGAACCACTATTCAAGGACAATGTTCTTGACCTTGGAAGCAGGCTGATAAATGTGATTATTCAACAAGAACTTGCTCTTCTAGACTAATTTGTGTTAAGGATTTTTCTGGTGTGAACAGATTCTTTTAAATGTTTTTAATTTTTGTATGTGAGTGCATTGTCTGCATGTATGTAAGTGCACTCATGTCATGCAATGCCCTCAGAGATCAGAAGAGGGCATCAGAGTCCCCTGGAACTGCAGTTACAAACAGTTATCAACTACCATGTGGACTCTGGGAATCAAACCCAGGTCCTCTGTGAGAACAGCCAGCGCTTAACTTCTGAGTCATCTCTCCAGCCCACATGAACAGAGTCTTGACAGTCAATAAATTACAGAATATATTTACTCCTTTACTTCATTCACTGACCTAGTTCTTCATTAGAAAGATCTACTACCATTGTGCAATTAATTAAAATATCTCCAGTAGCCTACTACTTTTAAACCCCATGGATACAGCCATATAATAAATAAATATAATTTCTTCAGGATTAACTTTCTGGCTTCTGGTGTCTTCTCATGAGTTCAGGTTGTGTATCTGTAAACATTAAGGTTCTTTTTATTGTCTCAAGTGTATTATGAAATGAAAAATCTTCTCTTTAAATATTTGTTTTTTCTTTTCTCTCTTGTTCAGTTTCCTTCCTTAAGAAAGCAAATACTCATTTCAGATACAGAGGAATTACTCACTGTGTTCCAGTGTTCCGTCTCTTTACATCTCCAATTGAATCTTGTGCTAACTCCAAAGAGTAATTTTACAATTTGTGGTTCTTCTGAAAATTATGTCCCATTAATTTCCTAAAGCCTTGGAAACTGTATTTCCTACATCGCTCTCCTTAGCAAACCTTCTGTCCTTTTAAAATGCTGTCTTTTTTGACACACACTTAGCTCCTTCTCCCAAACCTCTATCTTTAACACATCTTCTTTCACTGTCTTATTTTCCAATGATTGGGTGGGTTTTATTTCTACCATTTTTCTCCCTTTGTTTCTTTCCTGGCCTCTGGTGATTCAATTTCTGTGCTCCAAATGTATTGTTGCTAGACTTTTACAGCTACTGACCACAATTCTGCCTAGTCACTGGGTCGTAATAAAGCAGAGGCAAAATTCCTCTGTTGTCTTCCACCCAACTATGCAACCCAGCCACCTAAGTCTGAGCAGGCGCCATGCCCAACCATGTTCCTTTAGCCGGAAGCCTGCTCTGTATACATCATCTATGGGGACAAACCCACATAGCTGCTATCAGGAACCACCTAGTGGCTCCAATTTATTAAATAAAATTAGTTTCATTAGTATTTTGTTTGAACTTCCAGTTTCTACAACATACACCAGAGAGCACATCTTATCTTCTTAATTTTTATTATTAATTTATTAATTTATAATATTTGGGGGGAGAATTGTATGAGAGAGAGAGAGAGAGAGAGAGAGAGAAAACAACCTTAGGTGTTGTTCCTCAGGTGTTTTCCAACTTCTGTTTGAGACATTGTCTTTAGTTGGCCTGGAGCGTTTTAGGCTGGCCAGCCAGCAAGCTCCCAGGGATCTGCTGGTATCCACCCCCTCGGAGCTGGGATTATGAGCATGGGCCACCACACTTGACTTTTATTTGGGTTCTGGGTATTGAAACTCAGTTTCTCATGTTTAAAAGGTAAATACTTTACTACCTGAGCTGTCTTCCCAGCCTATTTTTTTTCCTTCAATATGTATTTTTATTGAATTTTTGTGCTTTTCATATGATACATCTTTGTTATATTTAGCCCCTCCCCTATCTTCACCCTCCATGGCCCTCCCACTGGATTTCATGCATTCTGTCATATATATTAAGGTTTATCAAGTCAAGTTTGTGTACCCAGAGGTCCCTCGGTGTGAGTTCATCCATTGGAGCCTGTTCAGCCTATCTAGCATGACTCCCTTAAAGGAGACCAAGTTTCCCTCACCCAGCAGTGATCAGCTGCCAATGGCTCCTCAGCTAAGATTGGGGCTTCTTACCCATTTCCCCTCTTCTGTGCTGGTTTTTTGTCTGGTTTGAGTTTGCATGTGTCTTATGCATGCTGTCACCCTTGCTGTAAGTTCCTATGATCAAGTTTCTAGAAGCCTGGATTAAGTGGTTTTTAACTAATTATTTAAAATTAAAAATAATTAAATTTCTAGATTAGTTAAGTTTATTGATTGAACTTGGCTAAACCTGATTGTTATGCTGATTTCATAGCTGCAGTGTTGGCAACTGGCTTTGGTATGTTAGGTACATAGCTCCTGCTTTCCTTCCCACAAGCAATATCAGCATGCTGAGCTGGCTGGGATTCAGAAATCTGGAACTTGAGCAGCTAAGAGGAGAAGTATTCTATGAGAACAAGAGAGTGGAAGAAGAGGCATCATCCTGGGTAGTAAATTATAATAGAAGTCACTCAGCTTGTCCAATAGAGTGCACACTTCAAGAGGGCCAACCAGAGAAAGGATTTCTGTGGCAAATGTTTGTGCTACTGTAACAGAATGACATGGGCTGCGTAGTTCATAATGAATAGAAAGTTATCTGCTCACAATGATGGAGGTGGGGAAGTCCAATGTCAAGGAGCAAGGGTGAGGACCCCCTGTTTGCATTATAACATAGCAAAAAGCAGCATGTGATAGAGAGAGAGACAGAGAGACAGAGAGACAGAGAGGCAGAGACAGAGACAGAGAGACACAGAGCAGAAACCTTACACGCATATTCAAAAAGAAACCCACACCACTATACCATTAATCTGTTCATGTGGGCTGGGTTCTCATGACCTAAACACCTCTTCAAGGTTACCCCTGCCAATACTTTCACAATGGCAATTAGATTTCCATATGAGTTTTGAAAGAGATGAGCATTCAATTCAAATCATAGCAGTAGGCATTAGAGTAGACATCAGATAGTTTTAATATCTGACATGCAAGTTTACCTTCTCATTTGATTCTCATGGTCTAACTTCCAGAAAGGACAGACCTGGAGGTCTGTCCCACAGAGAGGACCAGCAAGGCTAGGCACCAAGTCTGCCTTGCTCTGCATTGTCTATTGCGTGTGTCAGTATAGACTCCCAGCATGCCTTGTCTGATTCAACAGTACTGTTAGGTTCTCAAGAATTCAAATGAGATTGGGGCAAAGACCCAGGGAGCCTCCCCTGAAGCGCAGAGGGGCACATTGCGATTGATTGTTGCAGAGAATCTATTGGATAGATTATTGGCCAGACTCTACCTAGCCTCACTGTTTTTCCAGTCTCTTCGGTTTGTTTGCATTATGTTGTGCTATTTTGATTCCTCAGAGAAATAGTAATAAAAATCTAAAAAGTATGTTATGCTGTGGGAACTTCATTGTGAAGAGCTGTTTCTCTCAGGAGGGAAGGTGGCAAAGTCATCTGGTCTGAAACAGGGCCTAGTCTTTTCTATCATTTCAGTATTTTCTTTCCTCTGGAAGCCTGTCTAGTCTTCTCTGGACTTAACTTTACAAATGCATGCACAGATAAGGATCTGTTTAAACCTGACCTAGCTCTTGGGCCAAAGGCATACTGCTTTCCTGCCAGAGTATGGAGGTAAGACAAGCTAGGCTTCAGGGAATCCTTTAGGAGATGAGGAAAAGCCCAGCTTGGGGTGGGGGGTGCATGGGTGTATGTGTACATGCATGCTTCTTCTTGTGACAAGACTGTTTAGAACCTCATTTTCTTGTGCTGTCATTGTTGCTGTTTTTCTTTTATTTTGAGTAGAATTTTTTTCTTTCTTCTGGATGCTTATTTCCCTATATTGTATTTTGGATCCAATTTACAAAACAGAGATAGTAGTTTTGGTTTCTATATATTTAGACCCACTTTTTACATGTCCATGTGTTTAATGCTCAGGCTTCCCTTTAGTGAAAAAGTTTATGTTCATGTAACTATATCGCTCTCTTTAACTTTTTTTTTGTTTTGGTGTCTATTTTTTAATTTTTATTTTTCCTTTTAATTAATAACCCATACTTTTAAGAAGCAGTTTCTGTTTTTATTTTTATTTTTGACTTTTTTTTGAGACAGGGTCTCCCTGTAGTTCCAGCTGGCTGGAACTCCTATGTAGACTAGGCTGGCCTCGAACTCACAGAGATCCACCTGCTTCTTCTTCCTTCATGCTCAGTTTAAAGCCATGCATCATCATGCCCAGTCTCTAAAGCAGTTTTTTAAAAGCAGTTTCAGACTTCTAGAAAAATTGAGCAGAAAGTCTGCAGCTCTCATCTACCCTACACACACCATTTGTTGAAAGACTGTAATTTTTCCACTGAATTGTCTTTGCTCCTTTGTGAAAGATTACTTGGCTTTATTTCTGGACTCTATTTTATTTCAATGATCTATTTGTCTATTATTTCACCAATGCTATTCCATCTTGATTACTGTATTTTTATAGTAAGTCTTGAAGTTCAGTATTGTATGTTCTCTGATTTAGTTCTTTTCATTCAATACTAAATAGTCTATCCTGTGTCTTTCAACTATGGAATCAGTTTGTCAGTCAAGATGAACCAATGAAATCATGCTGGCATTTTAACTGGTGTATTTCATTAATTCCACAGATCAAAGTGGGAAGAATTGATATTTGACAATAGTAAATCTTCCTATCCATGTACTTGAAATATATTCCTTGATGTCTTTCATCAGGCTTATAGTTTTTCTATATATAGATATTATACATAGTTCGTTAGATTTATACTCAAGTGTTTAGTTTTTTGTGCTGTTAGTGGCATTGCATTTAACTTTTAAATTCCAATTGTTCATTTCTAATATCTAAGAAAGAAATTAAATTTTGTTAATTAAACTTTCATTCTGAAACTGTGTTATGATTGTTTATTAAATTCCAGTAGGAGATTGTTATTGTTGGCCCTTTAGTGTTCTCTGTAACGACAATCATGCTATCTGTGTACAAAGACAATTTTGTTTCTTCAATCCCAATCTGAATCTTTTATTTCCTTTTCTTGTCTTATTGCTGTAGTTAGTGCTTTCAATATGATTTCAAAAATAATGGTGAGAACAGAGATCCTTATCTTGTTCTTGATATTAGAAATTGGAGATTTTCACCATTAAGCAGGATGTTTACTTTAGGTTTCTTGCACATTTTCTTTACCAGTTTGAGACTGTTCTCCTCATTCCTAATTCACTGAAAGTTTTTATTATAAATAGTTGTTAGATTTTGTCAAATATTTTTCGGCATTTATTGATCATATAACATTCCTCTTTAACCTATTGTGGTTGATATTGATTTTTCAAATATTGAAACAGCATCACATCCCTGGAATATATTTCCTTTGGTTATAGAATATAATTAACTTTATACATTATTAGATTAAATTTATTAATATTTTGTTGAGGACTTTTGTATCTGGGAGACATGTACCTATGCTTTTTCTTTTTTTTTTTTTAATATTTTTTTTTTTATTCTATGTGTATGAGTGTATTGCCTGCATGTAAGTAAGTGTACCTGTGTTGTGCAATGCCACGGAGGTCAGAAGAGGGCTTCGGGTGCCCCTGGAACTGGAGTTAAGGACGGTTCATAGCCGCCATGTGGGTGCTGAGAATTGAACCCGGGTCCTCTGTAAGAGCAGTCAGTGCTCTTAACCGCTGAGCCATGTCTCCAGCCCCTGCTTTTTCTTTTTATGAAGCTTTGCCTGGTTTTGGAATTAAGGGTACAATGGCATCATAAAATTGGTTAGGAAATATTTCCTCTATTTTTAACCCACATCCTACATTTAAAAAAAAATCTAACATTTTCTTTTAATCTAAAAGGTCCAATCATGGTAAACTGTGTATGCTAAATATAGTCTACCTCACCCCATGTGTTCTATCAAATTTTACGTGAGGAAGAAGTGATATCAACCATTACCTTCTAATCATTTTGTTGCCTTGGGCTTCAACACTGTGGCTACATTTTGCAAAATTCCCATTCAAACCACAAATGTACAAAGCTTAAAGAAAAAAAATTCTGAAAAGTCAATTTGGAAATGGTCCTGAGGTTGTCAATAAATGCCTATCGATTTGTCATCATTGTAAATCAAACAAAGTAGCTTTCTGAAAATTTCCCTTATGGGGATAATGCTAGACTGAAGAGAGATCTACTCAGAAAATAAGCAGCCTTCTATGAGAAAAATATTCTGAGTAAATCTGCCTTCAAAAAAGCTTTCAACTCTACCTTGGAAAGAACTTCTATAAGAAACAAAAACAAAGAGACCTGACTCTAATTTCAGAGCCCGTGACACCCCGCTATATGAGATCCAGCTTCTTTTGTGCATGAGCACAGGGAACATTTATGAGAGCCAACATGATCAACTGGAGGAAAACAGCAGTTAGAAACTGCAATACATTTTTTTCTGTCTAGAAAATCAATGAACCCACAAGCATCTAATAAATTGGTCAATTATACACAAATGCCAGGCTCTACTAAAGATGTAATATCAGGTTCTGGAAATCAGTACCATCTCAAAGAGATTTTATGACAGTGAGCTCCACTAATTAAAATGTCAGCATAAAACATTGCCTTTCATTCAAATAGCTAGTTCAGCCTCACCGTCTGTAATGATGGAATGCAATAATTAGATAGTGGGCAAAGCCCACATGTTAGCAAACAACAGCCAACAGAGACTGTTCAAAAGAAATTAAAGAGCCACTGAGGTGGCCTCAGGCTTAGTTTCCCAACAGAGACACCCAGAGCAACACCCAGCCATCTTTCCATAATGACTTCAAAGATCTACCTGGGACTTATCACTGTCTTTGCAGAGTTAGGATTTCTCTGAAAGGGTAAATAACATATAAGATGGCCTTAAACTCACTATGTAGCCCAGGATGGCCTTGAACTCAAGATCTTCCTGCCTTGGCCTCCTGACTGCTGGAGTTATAGATGAGTGCCCCCAGACTCAGCAAGAATTTGTAGGAGGGTTTGGTCATGAATGCACATGTGTGTAAGAGCACATTTGAAGGCCGGAGGAGGGTACTAAATGTTCTCCTCTCTCACGCTCTGTCTTTGTCATGAGTACACTATTCTAGAAACATAGATGAAAACTTTTGTGTTTTTCCATAATGTCAAAATTTATTGAATCAAATTTATTAAGTTTCAGTGGTTTCAATGACAGCAATTTGTCATGTAATCCCACCTCATTTGGTAATCTGACCAAAGTGAATGTAATTTCTTTAATCCGAATCTTACTACTAGTAATTCTCATATCACACATCACACCGTAAATATATATATACGCATATATATGGTTTACACAGTAAGTACAAGTTCAAGAGGCTGCAGCAGAGTTCGAAGGTTCCAGAAATGGGCTGAGAGTCTGTATTGATAAGATAAGGAACCAGACCAGTATCCAGAGGGACTGCTGCTGGAGCTGCTGGAGTCAGTGTTTGAGAGCAAAGCTGCAGATTCCAACTCCAAGGTCAAAGTCCAGACGTGGTCTAGAGCAGGAATGGAAGGTGTAGGTCTAGGTTCAGACAGGTGAACAGATAGACAAGCAGGCAGTCAAGTAGTCCACATCATTGATATGGGGAACCAACAATGGAACCAAGCAAGTCACAGGCCCAGGGGCAGTCAGGGAACCCTCTGCTTACTGGTCCTTGATGCTTACACCAGATGACAGATGGTAGGTTGGTTTGGGGCCATGCCATCACAGTGTTAGGTGTTCAGCACTTTATGGGGCACAGGTCAGGGAGTTACACCCTTTCCTTGGTCTGGCATGTCCAATAAGTACTTGGGCCTAGTTTCCTTGATACACCCTTGTGCCCTTACAGTCTGAATTAACCCCAATAAACATATAGGGTGGCTCTTTTTTTATTACCAGGAGTATTTATCAGTCTGTGCTGGATGGGTGATGCCTGACAAGTTGTGCAGCTTCTGCTCAAAGCCAGGGGCTGCAATCATCTTGTTCCTTCAAATGGAGTCAAAGCCTGCTTGTCAAATGCAGTCTTCTAGGGAAAGGCACAGCCTGAAAAACCACTGTTCAATACAATTTGGAGTAACTTAGAATAGGGCACAGCCTGATCTCAACAGCCTTATTCTTTTGGAGTGGGGTCTCTCCCTGGACTTGGAACTCTTGTTTTGGGGCTAGGGTGGCAACCAGCAATCCTTAGCAATACTCCTGTCTCTGCTCCCCCGCCCCTATTGCTTGAGAGTTATATCCATGTAGGAGACCTTCTTACATGGGTGTTGGGATCCAAATTCAGATCCTCACAGCAGGCACTCTTAGTCACCGAGATATCTCTCCAGCACCCTCCCTTTTTTCAATTAAAAATTTTAAATTTTTGTTATTCTGAATTTTAATTAATTTTAAGTAATATTTTTAATATTATTACAAATTTACATTAATGAAATCAATTAATTTTAAAATGCATTTTTATTAAAATAAATCAATACTTTAACATTTATATTCCAATGTTAATTGACTTGATTCATTAATATTTAGTATTATTAAATTTTTACAATAATTTAACATTTTGTAGTAATAAGGCTGGTTAGTATTTTAAAATGTTTATCTCTAATTTTAAAAATTAGGAATCATCTTTGAAGCCTTTGAACCCTTTCCTCAGCCTCATTGCCTGGGGTGTCATTTTGTGAGTGGAAGTTTCCCTTTCAGTTCTGTAAACTTTTCTAAAGTACCCTTTCATTATTGTTTTCTCTGTGATGGGTTTTATTATAATATTTTCATGCTTTACTTTTCTTGACCCTCGTCTCCCTCCTACCCACTGGCCCCACCTTCCTCTCCTGAGTAACTCCTCTTCTGCTTTGTAAAGCATATTCTATTACCCTTTTCCCCCACTTAAGGTCTCTTTTTCCCTCTCATGCCTACATATACATTTACACACATGTATTAAAAACTAAAATCTAGGATCTACATGTGAGAGAAAACATGTGGAATCTGTCTTTTTGAGTTGGGGCTGTTTCACTTAATATAATAATTTCCAACTGTATCCATCTTCCTACAAATGTCATGATTTCATTTCTCTTTATGGCTGAATATAATTCCATATATGTGCAATGTTTTCGAGATAAGGTCTTATTATGTAGCCCTGACTGGCATGGGACTCACTATGCAGACCAAACTGTCCTCAAACTCACAGACATCTGCTTTCCTCTGCCTCTGGAATGCTAAGATTAAAGATATGCCCCACCATGTCACATGCCATGTTTCCTTTTTCCATTCATCTGTTGATGGACATTTAGGCTGGTTCCATTTCTTGGCTATTGGGAATACAACAGCTCTGGTCAGAAGCTTCTTGACTTCACAACAGGTCTGGCTTAGCTTCCACTCGCAGGCCATGAAGTCCACACATGAAAAGTCATTTTGAAAATGGTCTGGGCCCAAGTAAAACAAGCCCCTTTCCTGGGTAGGAAGGAGGGGTAGGTATTCATAGTCATAAGGGAGCAGATGAAAATCTCCATGTAGGATTTTCCCTGGGCCCCTCTTAGGACCGTGTTTGTATTGCCTTCCTGCATTTCCCCTACCTCTGACTACCTAGGCAACAAAAAGAAATGGGTCTTTGGTCCCTTTCCTTGTTCTGAGGAAAATCTCAGCTGAGTACTGGTAGAGTGCTAATGGTCAACAATGAGAGATGATGTGTTCAGAGCTTGAGACTACACCACAAATGTCCCTTTGTCCCACACTGGTGTGGTCAGCAGTTCTAATGACCTGGATGTTGGTATCCTTCCCAGATTCATGTTTTGAAGTCCTAAATGTTAGTGTGACTGAATAGGGAAGCCACATGAGGACACAGAGAGATAGTTATCTGAAAGCCAGAAACAGTCCTCACTAGACACTGAACTACCCCAAACTTGGACCTTGGATTCCTGGCCTCCCAAACTGTGAGAGAACTGATTTCTGCCGGCTCAGCCACCACATCAATGTTATTGTGTTATGGCATCCCAAGCTGACTAATACTGCATTCCCCCACAGAGAGAAATGACAACCATCACACAAGAGTCTGTGTGTCAGACACAGATGTCAGCATCAGCAGGCCTAGAGGCCTAGGATGGAAAACCTCCTATTGCTGACCTTCATTTTGGAGAGATGATATTTCCCCATACATCAAAATGTGTTTGAAAATGGCAGGAGCAATGACTGCCCTTGTGCTTATGTGATAGAAGGTGCTCAAGTCTCAGTACACAACTGTCAAATAAATTGGAAATCGTCACATCATGAAGATGGGACACAGAGGCTCAGAGACTTTCTCCAAGTCTAGATAATCCAGTACAGTTAGCTTCTCAGCCTCTGAATACTAGTGATGCTGAGCTGAGGTATTTCATACAAAGATCAGGGAAGAAACCACGGGGATCTGAAACCCACCCCTGTGTTTCTCTGTAATCCTTTGGTGAAACTTTCTCAGCAAGCAAGTACAAAACTTATTTTGACGTTTTCACTTTGGTCACACTTATGGTTCTCTCTGAAACCCCTCATCTCCTCATTTCTTCTGCAGTCTGTGTTAAGATGCTAAGTTGTGACTGAATGGCATCTTCCAATTAGGAGTCTATGCAAGTTGTATACAGGAGAAGAATTTGCATGCATCATTGGGTTGACTATGGTTTCTGAAAGTTAATAGTGACTGGTTTTTCCAGAGAGAATTCAACTCATGATCCTCCTGCCTCCACATCTTGAGTGCTGGTATTCAAGGCGTGTACCACCCACCACACCTGGCTGAGCAGTGACACCTTTCTTTTCTTTCTTTCCTTTTTTTTTTTTCTTTTGGTCTTTTTAAGGCAGGGTCTCCCTGTGGCCCCAGCTGGCCTGGAACTTACTATGTAGACCAGGCTAGCCTCAGTCTCACAGAGACTGCCTCTATCTCCTGAGTACTGGGATTAAAATAGTGTACCACCACACCTGGCAGCAGTGATATCTTAAATGATTCATTCTTATATTCATGCTTCAGTTGTCCCTCTTACTGAGAATATTCTTTTTTCTAGTTCTGTCTTCTTTCCTGGTTTTCATCCTCCAAATAAACATATGCAAAGAAATCTTTGGATATATTTTTAGCTCACTAGAGATTGTTTATGAAATACAATACATAGAAATTTGGCTACTTGAAGTTCATGTGTATGGTTTATGTATGTGTACTATATGTGTGTTCATGTGTGTGTATGTGGGTACAAGCACACATGTGCATATATATGTAGAGGCCAAAGGTCAATGTCAAGTGTCTTCCTCTAGTGCTTTCCACCTGATTTTTTTGAGACAGGGTCTCTCATCTCTCTGAACATAGAGCTTCTGGATTTGGCAAGACTTGATGGACAGCAAGCTCCAAGCATTCTCCTTCCCTACACACAACCCCACCCCACAGCATTAGCATCACTATGCCTGGCTTTTACATGGGTGCTGGGAGTTGAACTCAGGCCTTCATGTGTGAACAGCAAGCACTTTACCAACTGGGCCATCTGCCCCAGCCCCATTATTTACATTTTAGCTTTTCATTTTGAACATGAATTTCTCTAGGAAGGTTGAAGTTGTGCTCTTCTGTGACTTGTCCAATGGTATGTGGATAAGCACAGCATGTATCCTATAATGGTATAGAGCATTAGGTCTTGGAGATGAACCCCTCGGTTTCCCTGTGACAGTTCAGTTATAGTACATCAGCTGAGAGTGAGATGCTGGTAAGCATTTAACAGCTGCTGCTCTGAAGGTCTTTGCTAATTTCCATGGTATAACTATTTCCACAAACCTCTTCCAAAATGGCGTCACTAAAAATGGCACTAAGAAGAGATGCATATAATTGTCTCCCCCGCTCCTGCATCCTGGTAATGCTGGCCTGGGGTACTTCATACAAAGAGAAAGACAAAACTTTGATGAGAACATGATCTGAGGGGTTCCTTGTCCCTTAAAATCAGCCTTTGTGTCCTGGCCTTGCATCTCTGCAGCTTGTGCTAGGTCCCCGACATGGGGGGCGGGGGGCAGGTAGCAAAGACTGAGCAGTACAGCAAACTGAAAGTCTTCCTGGGCTTCCTTCCCTAGCCCCACCCCTCACCTCTTCAGCTCAAGAATGAAACTTCATCATAGAGAACCACCCACCATGTCTGCACAACCCAGGATATTCAGTAAACACTGATAATTACATCCTTCTACTCAGGTGGAAGAGGAAATGACATTGGTGAGATAGTGATCTATTCGATTTAGTTTATTAAAAAATAGAGGTGGTGGCAAATGTCTGTAATCCTGAGTCTTGAGAGGTGGAGGCAGGAGGGTCAGGAATCCAAGTTCTTCTTCAGTACATAGTGAATTAAAAGCTGGACTGGGCAACCTGAGACCCTGTCTCAGAAAACCAAAGTCAAAACAACACACACAAAAATGTAAGAGACATTCTGTCACTTGCTCATGTCAAATATGAGAACCAAGTTTCTCTTCTCTGGTAAGAGGCACTTCTAGTGGTCAGTGGTTAGGAGAAAACCTGCCTTTTCACCAAAGCAACTCTGCATTGTGGCTACAGGACTGTCCAGACTAAAGCCCTGTACTCCAGCATTCCAGAAAGTTCTGTGGGTTTCCCACTTTCTTTTGAGAAACCCTTTCCATAAAGGTAAACCAAGTTGGGTTTTACTCCTAACCACAAAGAATTCAGATTCTCCGATTGGACAGCTCTTGTTCCAAATCCTTGATGCCTCCGATACTGGCTTCTGTTCTGAGGTGAATTCTTTTCCACAACTCAGGTTCCTCACTCACAAAAGTGGGACAACACTTCTTGTGGATTCAGTATAAAGTTTACATGACTTAATGCATGCAGAGCCCTTATAGTCGTGCCTGGCACATAGCAAGCCCTCCATAACTGTTACTTATTATCATCACGCCGGGAACATTTTGGCAAAAAAGGGTTGACGTCAGCCAATTCCAAGTACAAAAGAGAAACAAACAGCCATTAAGCTGTTGCTTTTTAAGGCACATATTTTACATTTTCTCAGACATAAGAAACCTCTCTTCACAGTGTAGTAACTTCAAAGTGGGCGCAGAACAGAGAATGCGTATTTAGTTTTTCCATGGTAATCAGCAGTTTAGAAGTTGATCACTCTTTAAATCCAGCATCTGTTAATGCTTAAAGCAATTCATAGTTTTCCTCAGAGCACATGATTTTGGACAAAGACAACAACAAACAAAGATGCCAAAATGGGCTCAAGAGCTGGATTGCAGAAAACGGAACGATTGGAATCAAATCTTTGTATGTACTATACATGTACTTACTCAGCTCCATGTTAACAAAACCTTGCATTGTCCTAGAAAGCTCCTCTGATATTTGCCTGTTCAAATTCTGGAATGACTATGCTAATTTTAATATCACATTCTTGTTCCCTTTTTTTGGTAAAATGTATTGTTTTGCTTTAGAGTTCTGAATTTTTTTTTAATGTTTCCAACATTTCTAACACATGGGTGATTTTAAAAACTCTGGCTTCTGTCTTTCTTTTTCTCTTTCCTTCCTTCTTTCTTTCCTTCCTTTCTTCCTTCCTTCCTTTCTCTGTTGTTTTCTGCTCCTTTTGACTCAACAAATATAAGAAGGAGTGGGGCTGGAAAGATAGCTCAGCGGTTAAGAGCACTGGCTTCTCTTGCAGAGGATGTGGGTTCAAGTCCCAGCACCCACATGGCAACTAACAACTATCTGTGACTTCAGTTTCAGGGGATCTGACAGCCTCTTCTGTCCTCTGCGGGCATTGCACGACACGCGTGCACTTACATACATGCAGGCAATATACTCATACACATAAAATCAAAATAATAAGTAAAATATAAAAAATATATATATAATAAGTAAAATATAAAAAAATAAGGAGGGAAGCCCTGTACATTTTCTAAAACATTCTGTTATAGAAATAATTCTTTTAGTCACCAGTCTTTGAGCAGGCCTACGCCAGCTGCTGTGGGTGTCTTGAACAAGTCATGAACTTGTCTCTAAGGATTTACAATAAAGAAGAAAGAGAGGCCTGGAAACAAGACATTCCCATTCCCCTCCATAAGGGGAAAAGCATGTTTGCTATAAAGAACTTGAGTGGGTCGCCTCACATCAACTCAGGAGACAGGAAGGGATTTCCACAGCAGACTGGTACTGTAAATAAGAGTTTTCCTTTTGAATGGTGGGTTTGTTTTCTTCCCAATCTTCTATGGAAGGATTTTATATTCTATAAATGTAGATTATAGATCTTTGAGAAGATCATCACAGTTTTAAAAGTTCTATAAATAATTTCTTTTGACAATCAAGATGTAAATATAGCATGTTCAAAAATCTGGGAATTTTTACATGTAGATGGAGTTTAAATTGATGTCCTAAAATGCCAGCATACCAAGGTGCTTTATGCACTTGTCTTAATTGGTTTGGGTTATTTTTTTAAAATTCCACTTGTTGAGTAGCTCAAGGTGCAAACATTTATTTCCTTACAGTTCCGAAGGCTGGAAGTCCAAGATCGGGGTAGCAGCATGACTGGGTGCTGGTAAGGGCCTGCTTTCTACCTTGGACATAGATGACTTCTAGCTCTATTTGACAGAGTGGGATGGAGGGAGGGATGGAAGAGAGAGAGCAAGAGAGAGATAGGGGATGAAGTTTATGTGTTCTAGTCTTCAACCCATTTAAGGGCATTAGTCTACCATGGAGGCTCACCTTTATGACATCACTGAAACCTTAGTTCCTTCCCAAAGCTCCATTATCAACACAGTCATGTTGGAGATTAGGATTTCAGCATATGGGTCTAAAGAGGTCACAAACATTCAGTCCACAGAAAGACTTCATTATGTAGGGTTTTTTTTTCCTGTGTGAAAGAGACAAATTCATTTTAGGCATAAGGTTCTCTATTAATAAATCAAATTCATTAAAACAAAATACTGATTTTGAAGCTCAATAAGTATAATGAACTCAAATCAGATTCTTTAACTCATGCTGAAAATTCATATTCAAAATAGCATTTTTTGGTTTGGGTTTTTTATTTTAAAAAGTTATTGAAAATTTGAGATTTTTTATACAATATAATTTGATGGTATTTAGATCTCTCCCATCCACACCTCTCCTTACTGACCCTAAACAATTTAATGTACTATAATAGATAGATGATTGATAGATGATAGATAGATGATAGATAGATAGATGATAGATGATTGATTGATAGATAGATAGATAGATAGATGATAGGTAGATAGATAGATGATAGATAATCTAGATGGTAAATAGATGATAGATAGATGGATAGATAGATAGATAGATAGATAGATAGATAGATAGATAGATAGATGATAGCTAGATAGATAGATGATAGATAATCTAGATGGTAAATAGATGAGAGATAGATGAGATAGATAGATAGTATACATAGATAGATAGATAGATAGATAGATAGATAGATAGATAGATAGATATAGATAGATGATAGCTAGCTAGATAAATGATAGAAAGATGATACATGATAGATGATGATGATAGATGATAGATAGATAGATAGATAGACAGATGATAGATAGATAGATAATAGATAATATATAGATTAAGGCCTATAGAATCTAGCTTATGTCCCCAAATGTCCATCCACTTGAACCCAGTTAACCTACCAAGAGTCCCATCCTTGAAAGATACTGTCTTTCCCCCTCCCAGCAGCCATAAGTTGCCAGAAGTTTCTTAGGTTGGGTTGGGATTTCTTACCCACTTTTCTGTGTCTATGCTGAGATTTTGTCTGGTTTGAGCTTGCATGAGACTTGAGCATGCTGTCACCATTTCTGTGAGTTCATATGAATAAACTGATCAGCTGCCTAGAAAACTAGTTCCTTGTGATTATCCACCACCTCTGGCTCTTACAACCTTTCTTCCCCCTCTTATACAATGATCCCTCAGCCCTGGAAGGCAGAAGTTTGATATAGGTGTCCTATTCAGGGATGAGCACTCTGCAGATTGTTATAGTCTAACAAGATAACATTTTTAAAATTACAAATTAGACCTAATAAAGCTAGATTCTGGTTTTATTCAAGGTGCTCTTACAATGTATGCAGTAGCTATTTATTTATCTGTTTTTGAGACAGTATCTCACTATGTAGCCCTGGTTGCTATAGAACTTGCTGTGTAGACCAAGCTGGCCTCAAACTCACAAAGATCTGCCTGCCTCTACCTAGATTACTGATTAGAGGAGTGCACTACCACACCTAGCTTACAGTAGTTATTTATAAGAAATCATATCCAGGAGACATTATTGTACCCATATTTTATATTTGTATAAAATATGATGTTACACTTTTAGTTCTAACACTAGAACATGGTATGGTAACAAACATGATTCTTATCAACCTTTCCTCATCTTATTTCCCATCTTACAGTGGTTCAGAGCCCCAGCCTCACTCAACCTCCCACTCACTGATGGCTAGAAATATTCTTTCAACTAGGTTGGTAGTTGACATTTCATTCATAGCCACAAACTTCCCAAAGCACTCAACATTGCTCAGTAACACATTTCCCTAGTAAGTTTGGTGTTCTCCTCTTTGATAACTATGTCAAGTCTTCTGTTTAAACATTCCACACACCCCTCCTTACCCACACTCTGACCCGGTCTTGTTCTCCACAGAAATAACAAAAATATAGAAGAAACAAACCTTATACTCAAAAATGCCACTGAGAGACAGAACACTTACTTTTTCTATACTCTGAATTTTACCTCTGGCTCTCACTCCACTGATGGCAGAAAATGTAATTCCATGTTTCTTTAATCATTTTCCCTGTTTGCAGTGCTTCCAAACTCAGTGCATTTAGGATTTTTGTCTTTCCTGAATTCTTTCCATTGGGGAACTTAAGCTTTGCAAGTTTTTTAGAGAGTCGATGGGAAAACTCATGAAACCAAAGAAACCTGAATGAATGATCTACCTAGGAACAATTCTGATCTAGACATAGTGTTTCCTACCAGAAAAGGCCTTAGGGCCTGAGTAGATGACTTGGTGGTTAAGAGCAGTTGCTGTTCTTACAGAGGACTTGGGTTTGGTTCTCAGCACCCACATGGTAGCACATAACCGTCTATAGCTCCAGTTCCAGGGGAATCTGATGCCCTCTTCTGGCCTCTGGGAGTACCAGGCATGAACATGGTGCACATACATAGCATGCAAGTGAACACTCAAACACATAAAATCATAAATCTTTGTTTTCAAAAAGGCCTCATGAGGCAGGGGAAGCTTTAAGGGAAGGCCATAGGGAGGTTAACAGAACACCTATATAAAAAGGGGGAATACTGGAGGTGTATTACAGACAGAGATTGGGGAAGGGAGGTGGGGGAGAGAAGCTTTGGGGAGGCTGCTGGGGATCAACCACAACTAAGGATGTATGAAAATGCCATAAGAAAACCTGTCAGCTTATATTCTGATTTAAAAACAAAGAGAAAAAGATTTTAAAATAAGATAGTCTTTCTTACTAAAAGACACCAGAGCTTCTAAGTTCAAGTACTATAGTTTGGATGTTTGTTCTCTCCAAAAGTCATGTTGAAATCAAATACTGAGAGCTATATGTTAATGCTATTCAGGGGTGGAGTCTTTGGGAAGTAATTAGAATTAGATGAAGCTGCAGTAGTGACTTCCTAGAAGTGCAAAAGACTCAAGTGAGTAGGCTCACTCTGCCTGGCCATGCGACGCCTGATGCTGCCTCAAAACTGACTGTCAGGAAGCCCTTGCCATATGCTAAGCAGATGTGAGCAGATGCCAGGACCATGTTCTGGGATTTCCTGAGCTCCAGAACTGTGAGCCAAACAAGCTTCTATACCTTATAAGTTTTCCAGTCTGTATTATTCAGTTAAAGCAACAGAAAGCAGACTAAGTTATCAAGACAGCTGGGGTTGGGGGAGGGGGAGGGCAGTGATGTGACTTAATCTCTTCAGTATGAAATTTGTTTACCCTTCTACTCACACCACAGATCCAGGTTGTCAAGAACAATAGAAATGATGAATTAGAATTCCATGTAGTTACTCGCTTGGTTTATTCTATAGCTTGCAGAAAGCAGTCTAAGATTAATAATACTGATGTTTTCAGCAATATGGTTATGAAAATTCTTTAAAATTTATTTTTGTGAAAGCTCTTCCTTTCTGGTATTTGGTAAGACTATTTCTGTACTGTCAGAATATTTAGTTACTGCTTACCTTTCCTTTTTATTCTATTAATTGTGCATATGCATGCATGCGTGTCTGTATATGTTCGGGTATTCTGTCCTCTCCTTCTACTATGTGAGCCCTGGAGATAGAACTCAGGTCATCAGGCTTGGTGACAAGTGCCTTTACCCACTGGGCCGAGCCTTACTTCTACTGCTCAGTCACTTTAATTCTCTCTGTGTCTACACAGCTAGAGCCTACCACCAATCTTTATGTTAAATTTTCCTACAATTTTTTTTACAGATTCCCAAGGAAGAATTTGTAGGAACAGTATTTTCTGAGTTCTTGAATTTTTATCAGTTTGTCTATGGCCTTTAATATTTGAAAGCCACTTTAGATGAATATAAAAATCCTTGGCAACATTTCCTTTCCTTGAGTATTTTACATATATTCCATTTTTCTTTTATCATGAAAATGTTACCATCACAACGTTGACGACAATTTTGTTTCAGTTAGCTCCTGTCGTGACCTTGTGTTGAGAGCTCAGGGTTTTTAATTTCGGTTCCTTTTCTAAAAGCCCACTCATGGGCTGAGGAGATGGCTCAGCTGGCAAAGTCCTTGTCATGCAAGAGTGTGGAAATGAGGTTGGTGCCCACATCAAAGCTGAATGTGCCTGGTGGCCTGTCTGTAATCCTGGAACAACAGATGGCAGGGCTGGGGTCCCCAGGACAAGATGAAGCCAAACTAGCAGAATGAGCAAGCCTGGGATCCAGAAAGAGACCTGGCCTTGATATATAAGGTAGAGAGCCACTGAGGAAGACACCAACATCAACTTTGGATGTCCACATGTATGCACACATACCTGTTCACTTGCATGCAAACATGCATACGTACATGTGTGAACATTGAAATAAAAATAAAAATAAAAGCCCAATCATTTTAAAAAGCTTATTAGAATATTGATTATTTTGAATTGGTCTTTGTCTGGGTTTTATTGTGCCATCAATTTTTAAAAAAATAAGTTATTGCTTTTATTTTATGTGTACACCCGTGTTGTGCAATGCCCACAGAGGTCAGAATAAGGAGTCAGATCCCCTGGAACTGGAGTTAAGGATGGTTGTTAGCTGCTGGATGGGAATCAAACCCAGGTCCTCTGCAAGAGCAGCGAGTGCTCTTAACTGCCGAGCCATCTCTCCAGCCCCCTGTGCCATAAATTTTATTATTGTTACTACAAGTTTTAAAATTAAGTTGTAAAATTTTCTTTGCAGTGGTTTTTTTAAAAAACATTTTTACAAGTATGCAAGTTATGCAGCATGATTCTACATTACAATGTCTACCAGAATGGAACAAAATGAACACACCATCATCTCATGTGGCTCTGTGGTTCTTGTTGGTTATTTTTTCCCCAGATCTTGGTTTTCTCCTTCAGGAACTCCAACATATTTGTCATGTCTTCTCTACTAGTCTCATTCTCTCTATTCATTTTTACCTCTGCAATTTTTATATTAACTGTTTTATTCATTTTAACTTTCATTTTTCTTTCTTTTAAAATATATTTTATTTTTTATTATGTTCATGAGTATGTATCTATGTGTGGGTATGTGCACATGAGTGTATGAACCTGCAGAGACCAGAAGAGGGAATCAGAGCCCCTGGAGCTGGAGTTAGAGACAGTTGTGAGCCTCTGGACTTGGGTGCTAGGAACTAAACTCAGGTCCTCTACAGAGCAGTTGGTACTCTTAACCACTGAGCCATCTCTCCAGGCTTAATATTCAACTTTCTTAAAGACTATTATCAGTTCTATTTATTCATTTTTATGTTTCTTCTAAGTTAAGTATTATTTCAAAACTGAAGTATTTTTAAATTTTAATTCTTTCCTGAGCTCTTGCTCTTGATTTTTCCCAGATTTATTGTATTCTTGTGGGTATTTTATCATTTTCCTATTGCATTTACTATTGGAAATACCATTTCCATGGGTTATCTATTTTTAGAACATGTCATGTTGGCATGCTTTCATCACTTTGTGGAATACTTTAATAACTTTTGATTTATATATTTTGTGAATTCATGTGCATGCTCATGTGGAAGTCAGAGGACACCCTGCAGGAGTTGGTGCTCTCCTAATGTGTGGGTCCCAGGGATTGCCTTCAGGTCTTCAGGCTTGGCATCAGGCCCCTTTACCTGTTGAGCCATCTCACTGGCCATGAGGAATACTACCCTCCTGTTCTCTGTGTGAGATTTGACCTTAGTCACATCATGCTGCTCATTTTACATGTGCAGATAGAATTCTAATGTGGCCTTCAAGGTAAGGACTCAGAAGTCTCAGTTGCCAGGTAGGTATAAAGGACCACTGGGGCAAGACTTCCAGAGGTACTGACACAAAGAAACAAGATCCACACAATACGAAGAGAAAAGGATCCATGCTTGAGTCTAGCCATCCAGAGAGTCATACTACTTCTAAGGCCAACTGTGCCCCCAGCAAACCAGGGAGAGCCAGGTGAGGAAGGGGTTCACCTTGAAGATTGTGGGTGGGAAAATATTTGGGGCTGCCAGTGGAGGGTTAGCTGAGTAGTTTTGATATCCCAAACAGTTCTATTTCTTTTTACACCAAGGCTAGAGACTGGGTCGACTGTGTGCTATGGAACAAAGAGCAGTGTATTACCCTGAGATGGCCAGTTTCTCTCATGGGAAGGATGTGGGCTGCCTGGGCTGCCTGTATGAAGACTTTCCTTAAAACACGTCTGTGAGGCAGATGGGGTGGAACTGACTAGGGAATATGCACTTTTTCATTTTTCAAGAGTTTTTTTTTTTAATTACATTTCTTAGCTGATAATATGAAAACACAGACATTGTGCCTGCTGATGGGGTAAGTAGCAACTCATGATTGCATACATACATACATATATATTATGTAATAAGGTTAAACATATCCATCTCCTTGTGGTACTTAATGTACTGGATTAAGAGACACTCAGGAGACATTTCTACATCCTCATAAGCATTTGATATTTTGTCTCTTTTATAATATCCAACTTTCGTTGGAGCAAGATGATGTCTGATGGGGTTTATATTTGCATTTCTCTGCTGCTGAATACTGTCAAGCATGCTTTGATATGCCTGTTGGCTATTTATAAATCTCCTTTTGAGAAATATCTACTTGGATCTACTGCTCATTTTAGAAATCAGGCTATTTGGTCATTTACTGTTCAGTTTTCGACATTCCTTATATATCCTGGCTACTAGCCCCTTGTCAGATGTATAGTTTGCAGATATTCTTGTTCTGTTTGCTCTTCAATTTGATTTCCTTTGCTGGGAAGAATCTGCATTTTTTAAAAATTTTATTTTATGTGTATGAGTGTATTGCCTCCATGTAGGTAAGTGCACCCATGTCAGCAATGCCTTCAGAGGATGGAAAAGACCATCGGATCCCCTGGAACTAGAGTTATGGACAGTTGTTAGCTGCCATATGGGTGCTGGGATTCAAACCTGGGTCTTCTGCAAGAACAACCAGTGTTCTTAACTGCTGAACCATCTCTCCAGCCCAAGAATCTGCATTTAAAAAAAATACATTTTCAAGATAGTCATGTATATGAGAGTCTTAAGAACCAGTTCATTAGCAATCTCTTTACAAGTTCATGACTATAGTTTGTTGAGTTTCTTTTTTCAAAATTATACTGAAATAATGTTGAGAAGTAAATAGATCTTAAAGATGTCTTACTGAGATGAACATGTACAATTTATAACCAGAACAGGAATCAAGACATAAGAAAAAAGACAAATGTGGAGAAGGACTCTTGAGGGGTATAACCATATACCCCTTACCCAGCCACTGGGTCACACTTGTAGAAAACATTCACAGAACCAATTGACCAGGGTAAAGATGGATGAAGAGACATATTTAGAGGTAGAAGGAAGCTGGGCAGCACAGACCAAAGTCCTGGATTGAATCACTAAGGCAGAATCAAATCAACTTCAACATTTTCTGGGATCAAAACTCCCACAGCTGTGGCCTCAAAGACTTCCATTCTGAGCAATTCAGGAAGTCTCTTGATCCATTCTTTCTCCAGTGATCGAGCTTTCCAGCTCCAGCCTTCCTGGAAAGCTGGACTTCTTTTTCTCATGCATTCCACATGGAATATATATTCTGGGAAGGAAGGTCACATAATTTAACTCAATAATAACTCATGTACAGAAAAAATGTGATTTCTTTATTAAGTTTATAATGAATACTGCCTTTTATATAAGCTCCCAAATCACTGGCCAGCAGTAAACCATGAATAAAATGTCCAATCTGCCCTAAAGCTTGTTCATCCTGATATTTCCTATCGGCCCTCTAGTAAATCAAATGGACTTTTCCCCTGCTTTTTTCCCTATAATAACATAAGGGCATGAGCAGGGAAGGGTAGAATTAGCATCTTTAAGTCAGGGGTCCTCTGGTCCTGTCTTGAGTCCCTGATTCTGGAGTACCCTGGTGGTTACTGATGATAAGGACAGTAACTGTTGAGCCCAAGACCTGTCCTTCCGCTGAGGTCTCATCCTCACCTTGGAGCCTTCTAGATGCACTCACTCCCTTATGCCAATGCTGCAGTCTCCACACAGCCATCTAACCTGGCCATGCACTCTCAGTTTTACTTGGAGATTGCTTCTGCTGGCCCACCAGCTCTTCATTCAGCATCTACATGACTCAGTGAAAACTCATGAAAATTATGTTGCAAGATTCCATAGCTATTTAATATTATACATGCTATGGCTTGTACTAACCTATACATTATACAGTCATTTAAATGGATACCTGTCTATTGTAGGAATGACTTACATCAGTGGACATAATCTGGACTAATGACTTACAATTAACCCCTGCAAAGCCATGCTTTTGGGTCTGATGATCCAGGTGTCTGTCTCTGTGGCAACCTCAGTTTGGTACTCCACCCAAAAAGATAATGAATGAGTATGGGTATACTTGAGAATTAACATATCAAAGTGCTGCAAGCAGCCAGCCACCCATCTCCATTGTACACAGTGGAGACTGGGAGAGAATGAATGAGATGTTAAGGATGAAAAGACCAGATGGCCTGTGAAGATTAAAGGTGGAGCTGAACTTGAACTTGTGCTTGAAGCTGGAGAAACTATTTTGAATAAATTATGGGTGTGGCCTGATGGGGAGACATGGTTGGAGAATCAGGGTTCCAGAGTCAGTTCTATCTATCTGCTCGGAGTGAGGACACAGACAACTAGCTCCATTTTCACAGGTTGAGGGGACAAGAGATCCATTGGCACAGTTCTGGGAGACAAACGGTTCCAATAGATAGTTCAAGGAGCTAGTGTTCTCTGAGTTCTGGCCCTCTCTTAAAAACAAGAGTCAGTCTATTAAGGTGATTATGGTGTTGGTGTAATAATAAATGCCGGAGTCTATCAATATGTAAAGGCATTCTGATTCTATGGAAAGAAAGCAGAAGCACCTCTCTATAGACAGCCAATAACAGTACAATTTACAGAGGATCAACACAGACGTCCATTCATCTCTTAAGATCTTCACTACAAAATTACTTCCACTGTTGTTTTCTGAAATGGTTGGCAGGAGCCTGGGGACATAGCTAAGTCAGTAAACGTCTTTCCACCCAAGCTTAAGGGCCTGAGTTCAAGTCCTAGCACCCACGTAAAAAACTGAACATAGTAGTGTGCACTTGTAACACCAGTGAGGTGGAGATAGGTATGTGGTCTTGCTGGCCAGCCAGCCTAGCAAAATCAGTGAGCTCTAAGTTCAGTGAGAGACGCTGTTTCAAAAAAAGTCAAGTGGAAAGTGATTGAAGGCACTCAGTGTTAACATCTGGCCTACATACAGTCATGCACATGTATGCACACACTTGTGTGCATACACATTGAAATACACATCTGAACATGCACACAGATACACATGTACACATACATACATGAGTGTTTGTTAGTTTGCCATCATATATTTATACTGGAAAGTTCCTAGGTAAGATAAAGTCTGTGCTTAATTTTTTCTGTGCTGTTTTTATAAAGTGGAAACTGGACAAAGATATTACAAACTGTCTCTAGGCACCAGGAAACAGCCAAAGGCAGAAAACAAATGGAGAAGCCTATTCAAGGAAAATTGCTGCATTCGGGAAAATGGAGCTTGTGAGCTTCTTACTAGAATGAGCTTCCGTCTTTTATTTTCCCCAGCCCAAGCAGGAAGCCCATTATCCAGAAGTGATAGATTTGCTTTTCCCAGGGGCAAAATCTGTATCTTCTCCAGCTAGAGGTTGGAACTTGATTGAAGACAGGGTATGTCCTAGTTTGTTTCTTCATTGCTTTAACAAAACACTCTGACCACTACCAACTTGGGGAGGAAAGGGTTTATTTATCTTACATCTCCTGGGTCACAGTTCATCAGGGAGCCCAAGGTAGGAACTCAGGGCAGGAACCTGGAGGCAGGAGCTGGAGCACAGGCCATGGAGGAACACTGCTTACTGGCTTGCTCCCCTGGCCCCTGCTCAGCCTGCTTTCTTATGCAACACAGGCCCACCTGCCCAGGGGTGGCACCACCCACATCACTCAACAATCAAGAAGATGCCCCATGGTAATGGCCACAGGCCAGTCCAATGAAGGCAATTCCCCAATTGAGGCTCCCTCAACCCAGGTGAGTCAAATTGACACTAAAGCTAGCCAGCACAGGGTAAAAACTTGTAGCCTCACCAGACAGCATCTACTGTTTCAGTTCAAGGCAAATGGCAACCAGCTAGACATTCATATGTGCAACATTGGAAGTGCCAGCACAGAGGGGCTGAGGTAAAACTCTTCACAGTTCTGAATGAGTGCCTGCGGGAGGGAAATCTCAGCCCATCAACACGTGAGGATGCAACCAAAGAAAACTTAAAAAGTTTGCTGGCCATGGATACTCACACCTGTGATCTTAGCACTTGGAGACTAAGTCAGAAGGATCACTGCAAATTTGAGACTAGCCTGATCTACATCATGAGTTCAAGGCCAGCCTGGACTATAGGGAGAGACCCTGTCACAAACAAACAGATCAATCAATCAAACGAACAAAACCCATCACATATACACACCAAAAGAAGAATTTGCTGTGCTTTTTAGAGCTTTCCTTAACCTACAGAGAATCTGAATGCCATAGGGTGAAGGTCATGCACAGATAATCTCCAGTTTAAATATGTGCAAATTACTAAAATGTAAATTAATGCTTGAAAACGTGAGAGACAATAGCTATTTCAGTGTTAGTCACAGCATCTAATTTCCTTTTTTTAATTAATTATTTAATTTTCAATTTCAAAATTGCTAAGCAATTAAAGACACGAAAAGTACCTAGTTTTTTTAAAAAAAATTTGATTTATTTATTTTTATTTTATGTGTGTGAGTACTTTGCCTACATGTATGTAAGGGAACTCATGTCATGCAGTGCCTGTAGAGGCCAGAAAAGGACGTTGGATCCTCTGGAACTGGAGTTACTTGACGGTAATTAGTCACCATATGGCTGCTAGGAACTAAATCCCAGTCCAGTGCAGCCAGTGCTCTTAACCATCTCTCCAGTACTGTTTTGTTTTGTTTTGTTTTTAAAGTCAATGGAAATTGATTCCACGTAGGTTCAGGTGATGGATCTTAACATAAAAAGACTTCAAAGTGAACACTTTCAAAGAGTTTGTGAAAAATATGCTCATAGATAACCAAAAAGCTAGTAATGGGCTAGAGAGATAATTTAACTATACAGCACTTGCTGATCTTGCAGAAGAGCCAGTTTTGGTTCCAAGCACTCACATGACAGCAATAACTGTCAGTAACTGCAGTTCCAGGGGCTCTGATGCCCGGTTCTGGCCTCTGTGGTCATTGCATGACACAGGTCCCCTTATATACATGCAGGTTAAAAAAAAATACACATAAAACTAAATAAGTAAATGAAATTTTTAAAAACTAGTAACAATAGAAAAATAGAAGCTTTGATGATTACCACATGGAAATTCTGCAGCTGAAAAAATTCAGCTGAAATTCAAATTCACTAGATAAGTCAACATGTTGTGATAGAAGAAACACTGAATTTGAATGCAGGTCAATACATGAACTCATCAGTCCAAAAGAAAAAAACCCAACTAGAAAAGAGATGAGAGGGCTCAGTGGGTGACGGAGCTTGCTGCCAAGCCTGCCAACTTGAACTCCATCACTGGGGCTACGGGATAGAAGGAGATAACCAACTCCTGAAAGCTTTCCTCTGACCTCCACATATGCACCATGGCATGTGCATGCTCTGCCCTCACACAAAATAAGTAAATGTTTAAAAAATTTAAAAAGGAAAGAGAAAAATGAACAGCATCGGACATATGGCAGGAGAGATAACAAATACTTGAACATGGGGTCCAGAAATAAAGGAAAGAAGGAAGAAAAAAAATTTGAAGAAACAATGATCATAAACTTTTGAAATATACTGAGAATGTTAATATACATAACCAAGAAGCTTAATTACCAATTGGCAAAATGCAAAGAACCACGCCAACAAAAACCATAGTTAAACTGTAGAAAAACAGACACAGTCTTAAAAGTGGTAAGAGAGGGGTCTGGAGAGATGGCTCAGTGGTTAAGAGCACTGACTGCTCTTGCAGAGGACAGGGGTTAAATTCCCAGCACCCACATGGTGGCTACAAACCGTCCTTAACTCCAGTTCCAGGAGAATCTGAAACCCTCTTTTGACCTCCGCAGCATCACATGACACGGGTGCACTCACTTACATACAGGCGATACACTCATACACATAAAATAAAAATAATAAACAAAATATTTTTAAAAGTGGTAAAAGAAAAATTACAAACTATATACAGTGAAAAATAATATAAGCAATAACTTACAGTGTATCAGAAATAACAAAGTCCAGACAGCAATAAAATAGCAAATCTAAACTGCCAAAGGAAAAAGGGCTATCCAATAATTCAAGACCCACCAAACTTTACCTCAAAAGTAAAGAAAAAATAACAAGTTCAGATAAGCAAAAGTTTACATAATCCACTGCTACTAGAAATGTACTAGGGAAAATATTGTTTTAAAGACATTTATTTTTCATTTATGTGTGTCTGTGTGTGTGTGTGTCTGTATCAGTGTATGCTACATGTGTGCATGTGCCTCAGAGACCACAAGAGGGTGTCAGATGATGTAGTGCTGGAATTATAGGTGATTGTGAGCTGCTGGATGTACCAAACTCTTGTCCTCTAGAAGAACAAGTGCTCTTATGCTGAGCCATCTCTCCAGCTCCACTACGGGAAATATTAACCATACCTCAGGTTAAAGAAGTTTGCACTAGGTACTAACTTGAGTCTATAGACATAAATGACCAGAAAGATATGTGGATACATAGGTGTGCAATACAAATTTCTGTTAAAAATTAATTATAGGATCTGGAGATGTGACTCAGTGGTTAAGAGCACTGGCTGCTCTTACAGAGGTCTGGAGTTCAGTTCCCAGCACCCTCATGGCAGTTAAAAAAATGTCTGTAACTCCAGTTCCAGAGGACCTGATGCTCTCTTCAGGCATGCACATGGTGCACATACATACATTCAAGATAACACTAATACAGATAAAGTAAAAAAAAAAAGTTAAAAATTAAAACCACATACTTAAATATATGTTTAGAGCTAAAATTATGTTATCCAGTAATTGATAGGACAAATAGAATGATCAGTATTGATATCAAAATGTGATCAATAATATCAACCAACCTAATTGGCATATAAATACAACATTCCATTCCAAACAGCAGAATATTAATTATTTCCAACTTTACCTTGAGTATTCATTGGGACTGACTAAATGAAAGGCCATACAATTCATTTCAATGAACTTTAAAAGATATGAATGATAAAAATGCATTCTTTGACCACATCTGAATTTCTAGAATCCAATCATAGAAATATATTATAGAGAAATTTCCCAAAATGTAGAAATTGAATAGCACATTTTAAAGTACTTTATTTTTTAAAAAAAGAAATCTAAAGTTTAAAAATATCTGGAAGTGTAGTAAAACTAAAATGTAATGCATAAAAAGTGGTTAAATGTAGCTAAAAAAGTTCTTGAGGGGAAATTGATAACTTTAGCTGAATATATTAGAAGAAAATCTGAAAACATAAGCTTTCACTTTAAGAAGTTAAAAGTGGTAGGGAAGAAAAATAAATTAGAAAATAATAATACAAAATAAGAGCAAAACTTTGAAAATCTGAGTGGAAATTTTTTTTAAATGGAAACCAAAAATAAAATACAACAATCAATGAAATAAGGTCTTAAAAATGAAATTGGCATGGGGCTGGAGAGATGGCTCAGCGGTTAAAGCACTAGCTTCTCTTGCAGAACCAAACCTGGGTTTGATTCCCAGCACCCACATGACAACTTACAACCATCCGTAACTCCAGTTCTAGGGAATCCAATGCCCTCTTCTGACCTCCTTGGCCATTGCATGACACGAGTGAACTTACATTCAGACAATACACTCATAAAATAAAAGTAACAAAATATTAAAAATAAAATAAAATTGATGGAATTCTGGCTAGCCTGATATGATGGCTAATCCTGGGTGTCAACTTGACTGGATCTAGGATTAACTGAAATGAGAGAGATCTTCTTGATTGGCTCAACTGAAGCTGGAAGACACACCCTAAATGTGGGTGTTACCTTCTAATTGCAGCCCGTATAAAAGACCATGGCAGAGGAGAGCACTTGCTTTTTGCCACTTGCCTTCTCTCTTGTTGGTGAGTTTGTCTTGCTGCTGTAGACTAAAGACTAGCCGATCTTTTGGAATTCATCAGCCCTTCTGTGCCAGATTGGCTGAGACATCCAGCCTCGTGGACTGAGCGACTACAGATTCTCAGCCTCAGCAGTATGGTGCAGCCATTGCTGGACTACTCGGACTCTATCCTGTGGGCTAATCTGATAAATCCATATATATATATATATTCATTCTACCAGTTCTGTTTCTTTAGAGAACCCTAATATAGCTGACCAAGAGAAAAACAGAAACAAATTACTAATATAATGAAAGGGGCCATTATGACCAATCCCTCAAAAATTAAAAGAAATATTACACTTTACATCAATATTTTCTAACTCACTGGTAATTTACTACAATGGTTAAATTTAGTTGTCAGTTTGACACAATCTAGACTCACAGTGTCAGTGAGAGATTATCTACATTGGGTTGGTCTGTGAGCTTATCTGGAGAATCATCTTATTGTTTTTTTATTTTTATTTTTACTTTTTTTGAGACAGGGTCTCCCTTGTAGCCACAGCTGGCCTGGAACTCTCCATGTAAACCAGACTGACTTTGATCTCAGAGATCCACCTGCCTCTGCCTCCCAAGTGCTGGAAATAAGTGGGTCACCACAGTGTGTTTGCGGGGAGGGGGGTATCTTTATGTTAATTGAAGTGGGAAGACCCACCCACTGTGGGTAACACTACTTCCTGAGCAGGGGATCCTGTCTTATGTAAAAGTGAAGAAAATAAGCGGGGTGCTAACAAGTTTGCATTAGGTCCTTGCTCTCTGCTCTTGAGTGTGGGTGTGATGAGCAGCTGGTGCAAGTTCCCTGCAGTGATGGACTTCAACCTAGAATTGTGAGCCAAATAAGCCCTTTCTCTTTTAAGTCGTTTGTGTCAAGGTAGTTTATCATAGCAACAGGAAATAAAACTAAATGACTAAATGTCATTTTTAATGGCATTTAAAAATTATTCCATCTTCATGTAGAATATAAGCATATGCATATATATGCTAATATATTCCATCATATGAATACATATATATATTTCACTTTATGAAGTCATAGAATGTTAAATTTGCTAGCCCAACAAATCAGTTTTAGGAAAATCAAGACTTAAAAAATTCCTGAAAATAGGAGCTGGAGAGATGGCTCAGCAGTTAAAAGCACCAGTTTCTCTTGCATAAGACAGGGGCCAGTTATGAGCATCCACATGGTGGCTCACAACCATCCATAACTCCAGTTCCAGGGAATCCCATGCCCTCTTCTGGCATCTGTGGGCATAACACACAGGTGGTACATTTGCATACATGCAGGGAAATCAACTCACACACATAAAATAAATCTTTTTTTTCTTTTGAATTCCCGAAAATAAAAATAGGCACAAGGATACAGTTGCTGGGACTTGCCAAGTCTCCTTCCCTGTGCCTGGAAAGCTCATACCCTGGGACCTGAAACATTGCACCAAGCATTGAATTCCAGGAGAAAAATTAAAATCTGAAAAGATCTATGTCTAGTAAAGAAATCTAATCTATAATGAAGCAATTGATTTACTATATTTAAACTTTTTCTTCACAATAAAAGTTGTGACACAAATGAACCCACTCTTGAATTCTATCAAACATTTAATGAATAAGTAATGCCAGTCCTACAAAAAAAAATTATTCCAGAAAATAGAGAATGAAAAAAGCCTCTTAACTTGTATTATGAGGCCAAGATTTCCTAGAAAATAAAACCAGAAATGGACATAGCAAAGAAAAACACAGGTAAACTACAGAGCAATATATTTAATAAGCATAAATATAAAAGCCTTAACAAAGGACTAGAGATGGTTCAGCAGTTAAGAGCACTGGCTGCTCTTGCAGAGGACCTGGGTTTG
>NW_008341187.1:223344-278193 GCF_000622305.1 Nannospalax galili | reverse complement strand
CAGCAGTTAAGAGCACTGGCTGCTCTTGCAGAGGACCTGGGTTTGGTTCCCAGCACCCACATGGAAGCTAACAACTGTCAGTAACTCCAGTTCCAGGGGATCTGATGTCCTCTTTTGGCCTCTGTAGGCATTGCACACATGTGGTGCATTTATATACATGCAGGCAAAACATTCATACACACCAAAAGGTCTGAACAAAATACAAATAAATTGAAACTTATAGCATACAGAAAGGAGAACAGGTTATGAACAAGTGGAGTTTAGGACGGAAATGCAAGGTTGGGTTAATACCCTGAAAGCTGTCAATGCAACATGCTCCTTATATTAACACAATAATGAAGAAAAGCCTCAATAAGCAGAAAGTAAGTGTTTACAGAATTCAAACAACCATTTTTAGGAACTTTAGAAAACAACTGTGAGAATGGAGAGAGAGCTCAGCCGTTAAGAACACTGGTTGCTCTTATAGAGGACCAGGTTTGAGTCCCAACACCCACATTGCAGCTAACAGCCACCCTAACTCCAGTTCCAGGGGATTCAATGCCCTCTTCTGGCCTCAGTGTAGAATTGCATGATTTGGGCACACTTACATACATGCAAGCAACACACTCATACACATAAAATAAAAATAATAAATAAAACATTTTTTAAAAAAGAAATTTTTATGTGTTTTTACCAGTCATACGATCTGTTTGTCACACTGCTTGATGCCCCTCCAAAGATGAAAACATTTGCCTAATTAAGAATCAATACATAAGGGCTGGAGAGATGCCTCCATGGTTAAGAGCACAGGCTGTTCATGCAGAGGACCCGGGTTCAGTTCCCAGCACCCACATGGCAGCTAACAACTGTTCCTAACTCCAGTTCCAGGGGATCTAACGCACTCTTCTGACCTCCATGGGCATTGTATGACATGTGTGCACTTACACACAAGCAGGCTCAAAAAATAAAAATAATAAAAATTAAAAAAAAAATAATTGTGACACAGTAAGACTAGGTGGGGACTTTCTCCATTCTGCAAAGGTTAAAACAATCACACTTGAGCCATCCTCTCATGTGATAGTGAAAGATTAAAAGCTTCTTTAAAAGACTTGGAACCAAACGAGGGTATCAACTCTCATTATTTCTGCTTAGCATTATTACAGATAGGTCTAGCTAGTGAAATGAAACATTTAAAAATATATATGGCACATCTTTGAAAGAACAAGATACCTTAATGACAGAAAACAAAATATGCACTAAAATATTGAAGAAAATCTATAAAACACTACTCAATTCAATGAGTTTTTGAGGTTATATACCAGCAATAATTAAAACTGAAATATCAAAAGTTCTATTTATTGTCACATTTAAAACAGTTAAAAATGAACTTAAAGAAAAATCCCAAAGCCTATGTACTAAAAGCATAACACATTGCTGAAACAAAGATAAACTATGTTCATGGATTGAAAGACAGTATTGTTAGATAATAATTCTCAAATTGATCTCTACACTTAAGGCAATCCCTATCAAAATACCAGCAGACTTTTTTATACATGGATGTTGGCAAGCTAATTCTAAAGTTCAGATAGGAATGTAAAGGCCCTAGAGTATTCAAAATAATTTTCAAAAAGGGAAAAAAAAGGTTGGATGACATACAATACATTTAAGACCTGCTACAAATGTTAATAAACAAGTTCATCTGGTATTGGCACAGGAAGGGGCAATAGAACTGAACTGAGGGTCCAGAAAGAATTCTACAAATACATGGCTAATTTTTCAATATGCTTTTTTTCTTTGAATAAATATAACTAGAATAAGTGGAAATTTTCATGGTAAAAAGTGAATAGTCCTTTTTTATATCTTAAGAAAAATAATTCATGATGAGTGATGAGTCTAGACAAATGAGCTGAAGTTACAAAAAAGGATAAAACAACAAAACAGAATCTGATTTTGGATTGGGCAAAGATTTTGTAGACACAAAAACATGAACTGTGAAAGAATTTGGTAATTAGGCAGCATCAAAGTTATGATGCTGCTTGTCAAAAAACATGGCTAAGAAAATAGAAAGACAAAAACCATAGACTTTGAGATATAGCAAAACATACTTTGAAAAAGGAGCTGTTACAATTCAATATGAAGATTGAAACCTCAAGTATAAAATGGCAAAATACTTAAACATTCTTCGCAGAATGAAGCCAAAACAAATATGAGGAAAGATGTTCACTATCACTGGGTGTTTAAGGAAATGCAAATTAGATCTATAATGAAATTCCCTTATGCATCTACTAGAATAGCTCCAATTAAAAAAGAAAGCTGTATGATGGCCCCTCAAAAAGTTAAACATAGTATTATCATATATTATCATATGGTAAGCAATTCTACTCCTAGAGATATACCCAAGAAATTAAAAACGGGCTCAAACAGGTACACATACACCAATGTTCACAACAGCACTATCCACAAAAGCCAAAGTGTAAAAAGGAGCCCAATGCACGAATAAACAGGATGTGGCACATCCATACATGGAACATTACTAAGCCTTAAAAGGAATGGTGTCTGGTACATGCTACAGCATGAATGAATCTTGATGACATTTTCCTAAATAAAGTAAGTCAAACATGGAAGGGTAAATGCTGCATGATTCCATTTATATGAGATAAAGTAGGGAGACTCATACAGGTAGAAAGAAAAACGGCCTTTGCCAGGGCATGGGGGTGCTTTATGAGCATAGAGTCTCCATTTGGGAAGATGGACAGCGGTGATGATCACACAGCATTGGGAATCTATTTGAGAACACTGAAACAGGCACTTACAGTAGCTAAGAGGGTAAGGTATATGTTAAATCCACACCTATAAAAAAGTATGAAAATTGGGCTGAGATAGCTTAGCAGTTAAGAGCATTTGCTGCTCTTGCAGAGAATCTGGGTTCAAATCCCATCATCCACATCAAATAGCTCACAACTATAGCAAGGGATCCAACACCATCTTCTGGCCCCCTTTGACAACAGCAAAGATTAGTCACATTTTGAAATAATGAATTAGACTGAAATGCAACTGATTTAATTGCAAAAATGGGTTGGATGACTATGTGCATCTACTACACTTTATAAAAATGTATAATTAGCCGGACGTGGTGGCACACGCCTTTAATCCCAGCACTTGAGGCAGAGGCATGTGGATCTCTGTGAGTTCAAGGCCAGACTGGTCTACATAGTGAGTTCCAGGACAGCTGGGGCTACAGGGGGACCCTGTCTCAAAAAAGACCAAAAAAAAAAAAAGTACAATTAAAATAGATAGCTTTTATATTATGTAAATTATACTTCCCCTCAGTTTCCTACCTGTTAGCACCCAAAACTATCATTGAGGGGAAGGCAAGATTGCTCAGTGAATAAAGGTGCTTGCTGCCAAGCCTGATGACCTCATGGTAAAAGGAGAGAACCAACTCCCACAAATTGTCCTTTAACCTCCATATGTGCACTGACGAACATGAGCATGAATGCTCTCACACTCACACTAAAATAAATACATGTAAAAAATTTGGTTAGGGGCTAGAGAGATGGCTCAGCAGTTAAAAGCACTGACTTTTCTTGTAGAGGACCCAGGTTTGATTCCCAGCTCCCACGTGGTAGAAAACAACTGTCTATAACTCAAGTTCCAGGAAATCTGATGCTCTTTTCTACCCTCTGTGGGCATTGCATGACACAGGTGCACTTACGTACATGCAGGCAATAAACTATTACACATAAAAAATAAAAATAATAAGTTTAAATTTTAGTTAAAAACTACCATTGAATGAACCAATTTTCATATTATACGGCATTCTCAAAACATTTATGATTCTAAATAATGAGATTGTGAGGGACTCTTATATCAAGAGCAACTCTTAAAGACCAGAATGTAATTATTCATTTTCTGGGCAAGAATGGAGTTTTGTTATGCTAGCCCACTTCTACTACTGTAAGAACACTTGAGCCCAATCAACTTACAAAGAGGAAAGGTTCATTTTGGCTCACAGTTTGGAGAGCCTAGTCCCTGGTCAATTGGCCATGTTATGTTTGGGTCTGTGGTAAGCCAGCATGGTGGGTGCATGTGATAGAACCAAATCACTCATGACCAGAAAGTGAAAAGAGAGAAAGAAGAAAAATGTGGGCTTCCACAGTGACTTAAAATGACCTACAGACCCCCCATCAGGCACCATCTCTTAAAGGTTTCCCCAACCTGTAAGAGCACTTCTTGGGGACCAATCCTTTAACACCCGGGCCTTTGGGGGACATTCAGGGTCCAAATCATAGCTCACACTGATTGAAGTGGAAAAAAATAGAAGGTGAAATTGGAGTGAGAGAAAGAGAGGGAGAGAGGGGGAGAGAGAGAGAGAGACAGAGAGACAGAGAGAGGCAGAGAGAGAGAGATTAGAATTACTCAAGTCTTGGTAGACTAAGAAATAAGTTTTAATTTGGGGGGTGTGAAAGGAAGCTACTGCAGTGAGAGATGGAAATAGGTGGAAAAGTGACACCCTGGATTAGATGATGGCAGCTGGCACATAATAATAACGATGGAGGTGACTGTCCGCACAGGAAGATTCATGATGTCCTCACTGTGCTAGTTTCATTTCTGATGTGTGATTTTTATCACACCCTAACCAAAAGCAACTTGGGGAAGGAAAGGGTTTATTTGGCTCATGCTTTGAGGACACAGTCTGTCATGGCAGGGATGTTACAGAGGAAGGAGCTTGAGGCAGTTCATCCTGCCACATCCACAGTCAAGAGCAGAGAGCAATGATTGCATCCATACTGCCTGCTTGCTTGTGTTCAACTAGCATCTTTCAGCCTTACACAGTTCAGGGCCCGTTTGCCTAGGGAATAGTGCTGTCCACAATGGGCTGGGGCTTTACCTCATCAATTAATTTAACCAAGACAATCCCCCACAGAGACCTCCACAGACTGACTTAATCTAGACAATTCCTCACTTGAGGCTCTCTTGTCAGATGATTCTAGTTGTGGCAAGTTGACAATTAAAATCTAAGCAGTACACTCGCCAATAAACTCACCTCCCCCTTTCAATGGATGAAGTGGCTTTGCTCTTATTAAAGTATAAACCATCAGCTCGAGATGCAGCTTAGGGGAGGGACACTTGCCTAGCCTGCCGTATTTGGCGTCCCCAGCATCAGCAGCAATAACAAACAAAAAATGGAAGAACCATCTTTAGTAGGGCATGATGCCACACCTCTGTAATCTCAGCTCTCTGGGGCTGAGGCAAGAAGAGCTCAAGTTTGAGGGGATCTGTTAAAGACAGGGACACAGAATTACAAGTAGAGAGTTAGATATGAGCATCAACATTGATTTAGAATAACAAAACTAGTTATAATAAATATGAGTTTATAAAAGCTATATACCATCAATCATTTCTCAGCCTCTTGGATAAGATCAAGTATAAAGCTATATACCATTAACATGACCAATCTAGAAAAGGTATATGATGTTTTTATTAATTGCTTCAAAACTTCTATTATTTTATCTTTTTCACGAATGTTGGCTGCATACCATTTGACCACCTCTTCTTCATTGGACAATAATATTTTGTAATATTTTTTTATTTTACTATTTTTTATGTGCATGAATATATTACTTGCATGAATGTAATTGTACTCATGTCATGAAATGCCCATGGAGGTCAGAAGAGAGTGGTTGTTTCTGGAACTGGAGTTACAGATGGTTGTTAGCTGCCATTGTGAGTTCTGAGAATTGAACCTGGGTCCTCTGCAAGAGCAGTCTGGGCTCTTAACTGCTGAGCCATCTCTCCAGCCCCTATAATTTTTAAACACAGAAAATAGGAAGATAATTCTGCCCCCCCCCGTAGTATATATAACTGGAGAAGGTAGTTTAATTATTGGTAACCCAGCATACAAAAATCCCATGACTTTCCACACATGCACTTGACCCTTGAAGCCTAGGCCCAGTTCCTGCTCTTTTGCTGGGGGAGTTCTGTTTTATTTGATTGTCATCATACAAGAGAAACATTTCATCACAGTACCTCTTTCCTTTCTCCCTATGGCCTTTTGTTTCTAGAGCTATCAAAAGACCTGCCTATTCTTAAATGTCTACATCACAAATGTCTGCATCACAGGACTACTTGTCCACAACCACCCCATTGGAATAGCCCCTTAAATTCTCCAAGACACTGATTTAAACTGACCTGTTTTTATTAGGAATACACACACTAACATGGTTAAGTTTCCAAAAGTAACTATGAGTTAATCACCCTCAGAAGCAAGTTATCTGCTTGGGGAATGTGCAAAACATGAGAGAAAACAGGTACATTCCTGAGAGAAAGCAGGCATGTTCTGATGCAGACCACATCTGGAAGGATAAGGCCAATGTGATAGTAAGCAAGGATCAAGAACAGCACAGGCCAGAAAGAAATCCTACTTCATAGATTAATTGGTGCTAAATATAAAATGTTCACCTGATGATTTTATCCTCTTAGCTGCCAGGGAAGTGAAATTACCCATGAAACAGGAGCTTGAGGGGATTTTTATTTCAGTCTGAAATTTTAAATCGCTCCATTAAAATAAAGCATTACTGAAATAGGATCTTTACTGAGATTGTTTGCCCTGAACATGTGAATTCCTGCATCGGGGCTCTGTTCCCTCTGTCTGTTGTGTTCTTCTTGGGATTAAGCTATTGCCTTGATCTTCATTTAGTTATTTTTTCTCAGTCACACATGCTTTGATATTCTTCCCAGGCTATTCTGTCTAAGGCAGCGCCTCCCAGCCACTTTTCCAGCTTTATTTTCTTCTCAGCACATACCGCAATGGTCTCCATATTCCTCTGTTTGATTGTGGTTTGTTTGCATGTTTATTTTCTACTAGAATACAAGTTCTGTAAGGACAGAGCATTTCTTTTCTTGTTCTCCACTGTTTCAGGATCTATGGCCGTGTGTGATATAAAGAAAGAGGGGCAGAGAAAGGAAAGAATAAAAGGAAGGAAGGAAGGAAGGAAGGAAGGAAGGAAGGAAGGAAAGAAGGGAGGGAGGGAGGGAAGGAGGGAGGGAGGGAAGAAGAAGGAAGGGAGGAAGAAGGAAGGGAGCACGCAATACAGTGATCATTAATCTGAATCAGGGGTTCCTAGAGGCCATGGATGGAGTGACATTATTTTGAAAAATATGTCCATTTTTGTGAGAGGTGGGGCTCATTGGTTGCTCAGGTCCTCAGGGGCCCAGTGATTGAAAAAAAATGTACAGATTTTAGAGATAGATATGCAAGATCTGTATGTGAGTTCTGGTGTTACCACTTATAGATAATACTCATCTGTGCGGATTTGTGACTTATTTGGATTCTGGTTTCCTCGTCATAAAGTGATCTTTTGTCCTCCTACTTATACATCCCTACACTTTAGAAAGTATTTTATCATAGAAAGCCCAGATAGCTCAGTAGATAAAATGTATCTCATCAGGCTGGTGAGATGGCTCGGTGGGTAAAGGAGGTTCCTGTCAAACTTAACCGTTTAACTTTGATTCCCATGCTCCACGTGGTAGAAGAAAAGAACTGACTCCTGCAGTTGTCCTCTGACTGCCATAGGAATACCATGACATGTGCACATGCACATATACACAATAAATAAGCAAATTAATGTAATATAAAATCTCTAGTGTATTTCATCATTGCTGAATGCAAATTTGTTATATCACATACCAATGACAACAAAGTGTACAGGACACTCAAGTTACTTGCCCAAGATATTTTTTAAATTTATTTTTAATTTTATGTATATGAGTGTTTTGCTTTTATGTATGTAAGTGTACCTGTGCATGCAAAGCCCACAGAGGCCAGAAGAGGGCATCAGAGCCCCTGGAACTAGAGTTACAGGTGGTTGTTAGGCACTGTATTGGTGCTGGGAACTGAACTTGGGTCCTTTGTAAGAGCAGCCAGTGCTCTTAACCACTAAGCCATCTCTCTAGCCCCAGCAAGAAATTTTTTGGCCTCAGGTAAGTTCTAGATCAAGACTCATGCTTCTCCCCACTCCACAGTCCCTGTTCTTCGTAGAGTCTGTAGTGCCATCATTCTGTAGCCTAGTGTCCCTGGGTCATTTCTTGGATCACCACCCCTCAAGTACCATAGAAAAAGGCAGCTAGCTGGCTATGTGGCTCCCCTGCCCAGGTCAGGCTCTTGCTGGGTCAGACAAAAGCTCTGCAAGCCCAAGACTGTGAGCCTTATTATCTGTTCTTGACAGAGTGAAAAATAAAGTGTAAAGAGGTAAGTAGTTGATGGTAGGCCAAAAGGCTAGCAATTTGCAGAGCTTGAAGATTCTATTTCGAGCAGTAATCTTCTCTTAAATTTTCTGTGAGAATGACCTTGATGATCTAGACTAAGACTTTTGACTAGAGAGCTCCCTCTCATCTTCACAGTTGGGTATTTGGCTGTTCTTCAAAAATTTATTTCAAATTACTTTGCAAAGCCTGAGCAATTATTATTTTTTTTCTAAGAGAACAGAGAGGTATGCAACATGCCCATTGAGCAAGGACTAATGACGTTGTTGAAGGAAGGAAGGAAGAGAGGGAGGGAGGGAAGGAGGGAGGGAGGGAGGAAGGGAGGAAGGAGGATATCACCCCCTATCGATTCCAGCTCACGTGCACTGACACCAGCAGTGACCTCTAAACAAAAGAGCACTAGCTTCCAGTGCTAAACAGACAAAGACCTTGGAATGAAGAAGCCGGGCTGGCCAGAGGTTCAGCTCTGTAACACTGGGCTTGCTAACATGCCACTGGAAATAACATGGACACGACTGGTTAATACTTGGCCTAAAACTCTTTTTGAAGTAGTTTATACCAGGTCTGTTTTACTTTGTGATAGAAGTAATGCCCAGACAGTTTTAAGCAAAGCCCTAAAAGTGCTTGATAATATTAGATGGGCTCGTTTTGGAGACCGGATATGAAGTGTAAAGTTTGCCTTTTTAAACAAATCTGTGTGCATGTAAATGTGCATGTACAATGTGTATATGTATGTGTGTACAATGTGGGAATGTATGTGTGTATGTATAATACGTATATGTATGTGTGTATGTACAATGTGTATATGTATGTGTGTGGACAGTGTATGTATGTGTGTACACAATGTGTTTATATACAATGTGTACATGTATACAATGTGTGCATGAATAATGTTCATATGTATGTGTGCATGTACAATGTGTGTATGTGTGTGTGTACAATGAGTATATGTACAATGTGCGTATGTATACAATGTGTATATGTATGTGTGTATATAATGTGTATATGTATGTATATACAATGTGTACATGTACATATTGTACATGCATGTATATGTACAATGTGCATATGTATGTGTGTATGTACAATATGTACATGCATGTATATGTACAATGTGTATAATGTGTATACAATGTGTATATGTATGTGTATACAATGTGCATATGTGTTTGTACAATGTGTATGTACAATGTGTATATATGTGTACGTCTGTACAATGTGTGTATGCCTGTGTATATCTAATATATGTACAATATGTGTGTGTGTGTGCTCATTCACGTATGGAGTACGGTAGCTTGTGGCAAGTATGTGGAGACCAGAGGCCAACTCCTAGTGGGGATCTTGCCTTCCACCTTGTTTGAGACAGTGTCCCTTGTTCTGAGTATGCCAGGCTATATGGCCTGTGAACTTTCTAGGATTCTTCTCCACCTATAGGAGCAATGGGACTAGATATGTACTACTGAGTCTGGCTTTGTGTGGGTTCCATGAGTTTGAACTCAGATCCTTATGCTTATATGAAAAGCACATTATCCACTGAGCCATCTCCCTTGCCCCTTCCCTGCTTCTCTCTCTTCTCTCTCTCTCTCTCTCTCTCTCTCTCTCTCTCTCTCTCTCTCTCTCTCAGTGGTGGTACTATGATGGTTACTGCTGTCAACTTGACAAAATCTAGAATCATCTGAGAGATGGGCCTCTAGGCATGCCTGTAGGGGATTATACTGATTATGTTAACTGAAGTGGGAAGACTCATCTTACTTGTGGTGGGCAGGATCACTTCTTGGGCAGGAGATCCTGGACAGTAAAAAGGGGAGACAGCGAGCTGAGCACTAACGCACATGCAGCCTTCTCTGCTTCCTGGTTGTGGATACAGTATGACTAGACTTCCCTGCCATGATACACTGCATCTTGAACTGTGAGGTAAAATAAGCCTTTCCTCCCTTGAGTTGCTTTTGTTAGAGTATTTTATCATAGCAGCAGGAAAAACAAAACAACAAAGAATGAAAAGAACTAAGACAGACCCATAGCCTCTTGCATACTAGGTGAAGCTCTTGACCACTGAATTACATCTCCAGCCTAAAGTATAATTTCAATGAAAATGCATTTGACATTGAAAATAAATTAAAAGCTATGTTTTATGGTTTGTTTGTTTGTTTGTTTGTTTGAGACACGGTCTCTCTGTAGTTCCAGCTGGCCTGGAACTCCCTATGTAGACCAGGCTGGTCTTAATCTCAGAGAGATCTGCCTGCCTCTGCCTCCTGAGTACTAGAATTAAGGGGGTATGCCACCATACCCAGCTAAAGCTAAGTCTTTAAAAGTTGGGCTAAACTGGACTTTAAATCTCAGCACTTATCTCTGTGAGTTTGAGGCCAACCTTGTATACATAGCAAGTCCAAGGCCAGCCAAGGCTATATAGTGAGACCTTATCTAAGTAAAAAAAAGTTGTACTGTAAGAGTTTAATTATAAGTAATATCTTTTAAGAGCTTGGCTTTGTTTTCCTATCCAAATGTACCACCGGATTATCTACTCCTGTCACACATGCTTTCAAAATACTATTCAGAAACAACAACAAAAGAAATGACAAGTCTGGGACTATTTGCAATTTTCTGTGGATTTTTGCCCCCAAACTAAAGTGACCTTCTGATGGCTTTCTGCTGTGGTTTGGGTGTGATCTAACCCCTCCACATTCATACTAACACCTGGTTAGAGTTGCACCAATGTTGGGAGGTGGCTGATGAGGTAGTGAGGCAGGATTGGTGTGTTTCTTTGGGAGTGAGTCTTATTCTTCAGGGACTGGATTAGTTACCACAAGAACAGGTCCTTTTTTCCCCCTTTCACATCTTGTTCCTCAGGTCTATCAAAGCCTTGGTCTACTGATCAAAAGCTCATCTACTGTATCCAACAGAGTTGCCATGTAATAATTCTGGTTTTCTCTAAAAAAATCAAATCAGTGCTCAGAGGATGAGGAGACATGCCCTTCAAGGAGCATGACTTCAACACTGAAAGAAATGCAGAGACAAAAAGTCTACAAGCCCACAATGAAGATAGATATTGCTTGAATCATTCCCTTAAATGATTTTCCTAGTCTTTTATTTTCTTTTTATAGTTCTTTTGTTAATACTAACGAACACATTTCTAGTTTATGGAGTTTTAGATGAAATATATATGGTTTTTGCTGTTACACCCCGGGATCCAGTCTGGACAGGATAGTCTGAATATATCCAGGTAATTTGTATGCTGCTGTGGCCCTGGTTTTTGTTTCCCTTCCAAACACATAGTAACCCATGTACCAGAGTACAAAGGAGAGAGTCCTTTGAGAGAAGACTGTTACGAAGGTGGAGCCCTAGGAATGGGGTTCATGCTCTTGTGAGAAAGACTAGAGTTTGTTCCTGTTCCACCACGTGGGTACAGAAGCCAGGAAAGCCGCCCTTTGCCAGGTTCAGGATCTGCCAGGGCCCTGATCCTGGGCTTCTAACATGCACAGGTGGGAAAATGAATGTTTGTTGTTAGTCACCTATTCTGTGGCATTTTACTGTGATAGCCAAAAATAAGACCACAATGGGGCCTCTTTGCTTTTTTGGCGTTGATAGGGGATTTATTAAGCTCCCTGCATATTTACTGGATTGCCCAAGTGCCAATTGGCCAGAGGTGAGAAATGGCTAAGGAAAGAATCTAAGCGGGAAAAGTTTGGGACGGTCTTTCAGTTTGCTTTGGGCAAGTAGATACCCAAGATCCAGAATTTCTTGGTGTCCCCCAGAGTGAAGGTGGCTTATTCAGATTTGGAGGTTGCTTCATACTGTCTGAGGAGATTTTGAGGAGCCACACCAGTGAGAACCAGAAAGTACATGCAGTTTTACCAGCTATGGACTTCAGGTGTTGAATTCAACAGTGCTTCCTGATATGTGATACTGTGCTGATGAGCCACAGTGCCCTCCCCTGCCATAGTGGGATATTTATACTCTTGCCCCCCAAATGAGCCACCTTAGGTGGGACTAGGGAGCACCTATGTAGGGAGCTTGTACTTGAATCTGACTGAAGAGTGATCACAAAAGGACTAAGTAGGAAAGATATTTTCCAACTGGAAGGTACTGAGCTACATGAATTCCTGCCTTCTTATTCCTCCCTCTAGAAGGGAAGAGTCTAGAGTTAAGTGCGACCAGTTACAGAAAATAAGAGGAGTTTCACATTTTAAGCAGGGGTTTTTGGGTTGAAACAAACCCCTTCATTTGAAGGGAAAAACACTTATTTGAGTTAATGTTTTTAAAAACTCATCTAGCTCCTTTTATCTTCATGCTTTTTAGGCAAGGCACCAGAGTCAACCAAATCATTGATCCAATAAAGGCCAGAAATACCTTTGTGACAAATGAATAGATTGGAGTTTGTATTTGTTCCCAGCTGCATGAAACACACCAGGTATGTTTCATAACAAACCAACAACATTATGTTACATGAAATGCGTCTGGAGAAAGAATTATTCAGTGAGTTACTGGAAATTGTCTTTAGAGGCCCCATATGAGGTCCCAGTTTCCAGACTTTTCTTGACCCTGGTAATCTGATATCTTCCTCTCATCAACAGTGTGTGTTGCGCATCAATAAAGTCAGAGTAAGAACCAGGCAAGGAGAGCCCACTGCAACTTCAGAGTCATATCACTCCTGGGCTGGAAAAGTTGTCAATCTGAATACTTACTTTATTCAACATATTTAACTAGGCAAGGTGGCACACCTATAGCCCCAATACTCAGGAATTTGAGGCAGAAGGATCACTTGGGCTTAAGAGTCCAAGGTGGGCCTACGTTAGTCAGAGTAAGAACCAGGCAAGGAGAGCCCACTGCAACTTCAGAGTCATATCACTCCTGGGCTGGAAAAGTTGTCAATCTGAATACTTACTTTATTCAACATATTTAACTAGGCAAGGTGGCACACCTATAGCCCCAATACTCAGGAATTTGAGGCAGAAGGATCACTTGGGCTTAAGAGTCCAAGGTGGGCCTACGTTACATAGTGAAACTCTATCTCAAAAATCTTTTTTTTTTTTTTTTTTTAAGACAAGGGCTCATGTATCCCAGGCTGGCCTCAACCTCCCTATGTAACTGAGGATAGCCTTGAATTCCCAATTCTCCTGTCTTTGCCCCCCTATGTTGGGATTACAGGCACATACCTGCAATTCCTCCCCTCCATCAAAAAAATCTTATATCTAAAAATAATTTCCATTTTTAAAGAATGAAGACTTTTTTTTCTTTTAAGACAGGGTCTCACTATGTACCCCAGGCTGGCCTGGAACACATGCTATATATGGCCTCAAACTTAGAGAAATCCACCTACCTCTGCTTCCTGAATGCTGAGATTAAAGCCATGTACCACCAGGCCTGGCCCACCATTTACTTACTTAATTACTTATTTAGAGACAGAGCCGCTCACTGGTCTGGAACGTGCCAGGGAGATTATGCTTGTTGGCCAGTGAGCCCAGGGATCTGCCTGTCTTCACCTCCCCAGTGCTGGTATTACAAGTATATGTATGTCGTCATGACCAGCTTTTTAAATGTGGGCCGTAAGGATGAAACTCAAGCCCTCACAGTTGCAAGGCAGGCACTTTGCTGACTGAGCCCTCTCCTCAGACCTTCATTTTTGTTTTCTGTCCCGCTTTTTACCCCTCTAGTACTGGAAATTGAACTCAGGGAATTGTGTACATGCTAGGCAAGGACTCTACCACTAAGCTGCCTTGCAAGCCCTCACTGTTGCTAAGAGTCCTTAGAACAACTGAACCATTTCCCACAGAATGCTAAGTGTTGGCTCCAGATGCCAGGGTGGGACAGTGAACACAGAATGTCTTACATACATTCTTAGCACACAATGAACACTCAGATTACAGGGCCAGGCTCTATTCCGGGCCCAGTTTGTCAAAGTTGGTCTCTAAAACATTGTGAAGATTGCTTGGCAACTCCTATGTCCTAGTCCTTCTTCATCAACTCAGAAATTCTTAATTGAGAGTCTATTCTGGGTTACTCATTGTACTGATTAAAGTAATTCACATTAATGGGCAATGACTGATCGGCTTAGTCCTCTAAGGGGCAGTCCCATTTCTAAAGGGTGCACATTACTCCAGATAACTCTCCCATTCATGGAATAAATGTGAAGCAAACCATTAATGCTCTATTTGGGATTTTCTATGGCAAAACAAGAGGCTCTCTTTAATTTGGTGTTCCAAAGCAGCTCTGCTGGTCCTTAGGAAGTCTAAGACAGAGAATCGGTGTGCCTGCAGGAGTGACTGTGTGAGCCCACACGTGTATGGTGCTGCCCACCTCATTTTGTGACTGTCTAGCTCATGGTTGTATCACCTTCACCCATGCTCTAAATACCGAACAGAGGAAATTCATATTTAGAACATGGTTAATCTGTATTTCTTTCATTTCTGTTGCTATGACAAATACCCTGACCAAAATGAACTTTGAAGAAGATAGGTCTGTTTGGCTTACAATTCCAGGTCATAGTCCATTATGGAGGGAAGTCAAAACAGGAACTCAAGGCAGGAAGTTGAAGGCAAGCCTGCTTACTATACTATACAGCATCACCACTGAACTTACCCCTGAACTTACTTCATAGCCAAAAGAATGCAGCATCAGACACCATAGAAAACTGGAATGCTGGGTGGCTGGCTGGCCGGCGCATCCTTCTATCTTTTTTTTTTTTTTTTTTTTTGGTCTTTTTGAGACAGGGTCTCCCTGTAGCACCAGCTGTCCTGGAACTCACTACGTAGACCAGGCTGGCCTTGAACTCACAGAGATCTGCCTGCCTCTGCCTCCCGAGTGCTGGGATTAAAGGCGTGTGCCACCACCTGTAGTTCAGAGCCATCTGCCCAGGGAATGGTGTTGCTCACTGTGGGCTCAGCTCCCCTACATGAATGAACAATCAAGATAATGCCCCCAGGGACATGGCCACAAACCAGTGGGAAATTCCTCAAGCTCTCTTCTCAGGTGATTTTAGGTTGTGGCCTGTTCACATTTAAAACCTACCAGCAAAAACAATGAGGCTTTCTGTAAGAAACAGTATATTTTAGAATGAAATGGAGATCTTTTTTGAGTGTTACAAACTCATATGTCTTACAGGGCTTATACTGAGTTCAATATTGTATAACTGTATCGATTCAATAGTGAACCTAGAAATTTTATAGCCACTTTTGAAGGTGCTGTGTCTTTGCTCTGGGAACTGTTATTGGGCATGTTAAAGCTGTAATAATATGCTTCTTCTAAAAAAAATTAAAAAATATTTAAAAAAACCCTACCAGCACACATACTCTTTAATTGTGAGTTCTTGTTCTCAGCATCCTATTCTTTAATTTTCTGTGGAATATTCTTTGGATGCTCAACTTTAAAAAGCTTTTTAGGAGCATGGTCTTGCAGTCAAGAAGTTCTTGGTTCCTGATTCTTTCTTTAATATGGAAAATCCAGAATGAGTTGGAGGCCAGAGACAGGAAGGACTAAGGGACCTGAAGCAGGTGGCCTGTTTTCCCAGTGTGGCCTGGACTCAACTGGTTATAGCCACCTTCCAATCGCAGTCAGACTTATGAGGCATGCCCTCCCTGGGACATGGCACCTTGCAGTGCTTAATACAGCTAACTGGCTTGACCAGGGTCCCATCAGTTTATGACACTGGTCAAGCCACACAGTCTCAGGCTGTATAGCTTCTCTGCATGGTGATGAAAAACAGATTGAGCCCGGCATGGTGGTGCACGGCTTTAATCCCAGCACTCCGGAGCAGAGGCAGGTGGATCTCTGAGTTCAAGGCCAGCCTGGTCTACATAGTGAGTTCCAGGACAGCTGGGGCTACAGGGAGACCCTGTCTCAAAAAGACAAAAAACGAAACAAAAAACAAAACAAAACAAAAAACCGATTGAACTGTGACTGACAGAGCAGCCATGTTTTATACACCCCCACCCCACAACCAAGGATCTGTGCCTGAGAGGTTCCACAGGCTCTTTCAGTTCCAGAAGCTTCTCCATGCTGGGAAGCCAGGCAGCAAACAGGTATGTGAGGGTCTGTCAGGGTTTCTGCCCCTATCTGCTAGAACGACCCCGTCGGGTTGGCTGTGTACCCTCACATCTCCAGTGGAGTGATGATAGGACCAGGAGGGCAGAAATAAAGAGCCTTGGGAGTGGGGATGCTGTGACCGACCCTGCTAGGCATGTTTAATTACAACTACCACTTGCCCTTTTACTATCCCGGCTAGGTCTTGAACCTTTATGACAGTACCCTTTATCTGCCTTTTGAAGGCAGTTCGCCTGGGATACAGAAAAAGAATCAAATTCCCGAAACGAAAATACAAATGTAGTCAAATCTGTAGTGTTTCCTCCGGCCCGCGGAGGGAAGTCACCGGAGGGAAGTCAGAGAGCCCCAAGAGGTCGCTGGTGGCGCAGGAACCGAGGCCAGATCGTAGAGAATGGGGGAAGAGAAAAAACACACCCAGAAACTTTCTTCCTTGTTGCGGATTATCGGCCCCCTCTGCCCTCCCCGCCCGCCCCAGCAGAAGCCGTAACGTGACACCAAGGGAGCAGGCAGAGCCTAGGGGGAGAGGGAGGAGCGGGGCCGTGGGGAGGAGGGCGGCCGCCTGGCGCGGAGGAGTAGGGGAGGAGAAGAGGGAAGCCCCTGTCCAGGAGGTGGAGCGAGGGGGTGGTGTCCGCCTCCGATCGTCCCTGCCGAGAGCTAGCAGAGCCGGAGCTGGGACAAAACACGCCGAGCCACGACCCACACAAAGCCGGGGGTCCACGCTGGCGCTGGAGGCGAGCCCCGGTGTCCGCGAGCGAGCCCGAGGCGCGGAGGGCCGTGGGGCGCGGAGCCGCTAGCCGGGCGCGCGGGACGGGGTGCTGGCTGCGCTCGGCCCTGAAGCCCGGGACACCTCGGGCCGCTCGGGGCCGCGGCGGGCGGCGGGGACCATGCTGAGGAAAGTCTCCTGAGCCCCGCAACTTCAGCCCCTCCCCGCCCCCACCCGGCTGTCCTCGGCGCGGCCCTCCATGTGCAGCCAGCCGGCCGCGCGCTCCTGCTCGCGGCGGATGGGTGACCTCTTCCTGGCCCAGGCTGGCTGTGCGAGGCGGCGGAGCCGGCGATGAAGCAGCCGCAGCCGCAGCAGCAGCAGCAGCAGCAGCAGCATCCGGGCGGCGCGGATCCCTGGACCCATGGGGTCCCCGTGGGGGGCGCCCCTCCGTGCCTGGGCGGCTGGAAGCGCCGGGTCCCGCTGCTGCCTTTCCTGCGCTTCTCGCTCCGGGACTACGGTTTCTGCATGGCCACCCTGCTGCTCTTCTGCCTGGGCTCCCTCTTCTACCAGCTCAACGGGGGACCCCCTCGCTTCCTGCTTGACCTGCGGCAGTATTTGGGTAAGGAAGGGCGGCGCCGACCGCTCAAAGTTGGGCTCCGGGGGAAGAGGGGACGCGCTGGGGACTTCTGATGCAGCCGCTGGGCGCCCGCGGTCCTCGAGGCTCCCCAGGTGTGATGCCGGCGAGCATCCCTCTGTGCAGCGGCCGGGAGCGCCTGCTTCCTCCTGCGCTCCCGGCTGTCCGCAGATACGCGGGGCGTCCCGGGTCGCACAACTGGGCAGGTACCGCAAGGCGGTGACACCGTATACCTGTCCCGGTTCCGTCCCTCCAAGTGGGGCAGGGTAGATGCTTTTGTGAGTGTGTGTGTATACTCTGGCTAGTCAGGTCGGGGTGTGTCCGTACTCTTCATGACCTCAGTGATTTACAATCCCATCCGGTCTTGCTCTCTCTGTGTGCGCGGGAGTTCTGTCCAGCGGGTTCCCTTTTCACCTGCTGGTCCAGGGGGTACCTTCTGTCCCTCAGCTGGCTTATCCCTTGGCAGCACCTGCTCACCCCACCGGCCGTCCGAGAGCTGGGGCGGTCCTTAGGTGCTAGTCAGCACCTGGCTATGTCCTCAAGTCAGAACTTTTTCTCTTTCTTGGTTTGTGGTTGAATAAGGAAGGAGTTGGGAACAGGGAGAAGAGAGGTTTTGGTGAGTTGTAACCTCGCTGTTTCCTTCTGCGGACATCTGAGCCAGGTGTGCTAGGGCTTGGCCAGCGCCCACGCAAGTCCCAGGAATGATGCTAGCTTGCTTCCTGTGCCAAGGAAGGATGCAAATCCCGCGAACGTCAGTGGCCAGAAGAGGTCGTGCGGGGGTTGGGAGAACTCTAGCGTCATTCGAACCTTCTATGTGATAAACCTGAGCTATCTGGCAAACAGCTGTGATGTACGGATGATATACAGATATACGCGACTCTGCTAAACTGGAAGCAGAGTGGACTGAATGACGCCGCCGAACTACGGACTCACATGTATCGCAAAGGTCCTTTCCTCACAGAAGCCACAGGTCTAGGTAGCAGACCATATCGAAGAAAAAACTAAAAACACAAAACCACATCAGCAAAATGACAAGCGTGTTAGGGCATTTGGAGATGTAAACATGAAATAGTGCTCCTTCTATGGATGGAAGCTCACATTTTAGGTTTTCATTTCAGTAAAAACATTGGGCACTATGCTTTTGCAAGACGCTTTATGGAAGATTAAAGAAAAAATATTGCCTTGGTTAGATTTCCAAAGCACATTTTTTACCATCTGCTTTTATAGGTTTGGGATAATAGGCCCTTTTATTGGGGAGTTTAATCTCTTCATTCCCTGCAATTTTGCACTTTGAAGTCTTAATAGGTTCTCTGCTCTCAGTCTCACTATGGACAATAATCACTGTTAACTAGCATTAGGATCCTTGAAGCTGATGGGTATTTATCCATAGAATTCTCTAATGCTCCAGCCCCGACCAGAAGTTCCTTTTAATCAAATTAGGAGTTCTAGAACACTGAGGATAGTGTCTTATCTCCTGAAGACATCTGTGTCCACTCTTAACAGGAACGCTTAACTTTGGGCACTGTGCTTAGACTTTACAGCCTCAGCTTTTCATGGTATAGTTTGGGGGTAGACTTGGCTTTCCACAAACCCACACCTAGCTCTTAAAATTCCAAGGTTCTGAAACCCTTTGTGAGGAAGGGAAACCCAGGGGAGGGAAGGAGCAAGGGCACTTGAAGGTTTAAAATCCAGAAAGTTCATTATCTGCAGTGTTCATCTTTTCAGTATATATTTCAGAAGGTGAGGCCTGATGAGTGTGTGGGGGTGGTCAGCTCTTAGAAGGGTGAGCTGGCCACACTCCCTGAGGGACTGGGAAGAGGGGAGGAGGGTGAGCTGTATTTCACTGACCATTACATTTTTGACTGGCATGAGGGTTAAACATGACATCTTTGTCAACTGAAAATAGAATCCTTTTCACCAAATTTCTTCCGTGTTGTTTTGTCACATAAATAATGGTTTTCGGGAAAAGTGGGTTTGTGGTCTTTAGGATGATCTAAAATATGACTTGAATTATATCAGGCCATGCTCTCTGCAGACTTGCCGTCCCATTCTCCATTTTTTATTTTAGTTTCTATCCAAACAAAATATAGGGCTAGTAAAAATATTCTCTGGATTTCTTAGCCAGTTTTGGAGGCAAATATTTTTATCAAATGTAAATGTATACAAAGTCCATGAATTTGTAGTATACATTTTTCTTTACAGAGTATAATTTCAGTATATTTGGATGGTGTTATACATTTGATACATGGGAGCTTTGTGATTAGTATTGGTCAAATTAATGACTAAAACTGTTTTATCAAATAGGTAGTACGATATTTGATGTTTAATGTATTGAACGTTCTCATGGGAAAACAAAAAGATACAGGCTTTCTTGTGAAAGCTAACACTGTATATGTTCCAGTTAGTGCGCAAACAGAATGGAAGTTAATCCACATGGCTTCTGATTGGTAGCTCCTATTGTTTTTCCCATTTTTATATGGAAAAATTGAGGGCTAAGACTTAATGGAGGTGTTGGATCTGGAATGCTTGTCAAAGGCCAATGGGCCAAAGGTTTTGTCCTTAGCTTGGTACTATTGGAAGGTGGTGGAAAACTTAAGAGTTGGGGGCAAACGAGGTTTTAGGTCACTGGGGTATGCCCTCTAGAGGGGTCATTGGACACTGGTCTCTTCTTTCAGTACTCAGTCATGAGGTGAAAGGGTCTCCTCTGTGTGCTTTTGCCATGGATATACTGGGCTACCACAGGCCCAATGCAGTGGGGCGGAGTGGGGGGGAGGTCAGTCAACCTCAGACTGTTATCACCAAAACTGTGAGCCAAAAGAAGCCGTCTCACTTTCTAAGTCAGTTCATCGCAAGTACCTGCTGCAACAACGGAAAGCCAGAGGGGACATACGGAAAGTAAAGTAGACCCTGCACCTAAAGCTGTCTGATTCGAGAGCCCAGTGAAGAGCACCATGGGCAGCTTAAGAAAGAAGAGCACAAATACAATCAGGATGAGAAGGGGAATCTAGCAAGCTGGCTGGCTAAAAGATCTCCATATTTACTTCCATAATTTCACTTTCTTTTCTTGATACTTCTACTCTGTCTTGAGGAACCACCAGAGATGGGAAATAATTGAAGCATCTGGTCTGTTCAAACTCTGTCTTCTAGTTTATGTTACTTTTCTTACCACTATGACAATTATTTGACAGAAACAACTTGAAGAAGAGGAGTTCATTTTAGCAGTGTCTGTTGAGGGCTCATCACATCTCATTGGACCAGAAGTAGGGCCTGGCTATAACCCTCAAAGGCCTGCCCCTTGTGGTCTATACCTGCCGGGTAGGCCCCATGTTCAAAGGAGTTCTGCAACCTCCAAAATGGTATAATCAGCTGGGAACCATAGTTAAAACATTTGAGCCTGTTGGGACATTTCACATTCAAACCATAATACCATTAATAACTGTCATGCTGCCTCTCTGTATTAGAAAACCGGACTCCTGCTGGGTAACACAATAGCCATAGATAAGGGTCAATGGACCCTCAGTTCCCTGGTCCTTCTCCCTCTGGAACAGTTGTTCTGTGTCTAGGTTCATGATTTTCAGTGTGACTTGCTAGACCAGGATCATCAGCATCCCTTGGGAATGTGTTACAAATGCAGATTCTCAGGTCTCCTCTTGGACCTTCTGAATGAGCCTGGGCACAAGCCCAGCAACCTGTGCCTTAGCAAGGTCTCAGGTGATCTTCCCTCAGCTGCAGTTTGAAAACCATTGTTCAGGTATAAAGCATTGTTTTCAGGAGGCTGCACATATATCTGGGAGGAAAGGGAGCTGATTTATGAAGAAGTTTCAAGGTCATATCCATGTTTTAATTTTTTATTTCAACTGATATAAATGAATCTGCTTTATTATTTAACCCTCCTTGTTTGGTGGGGAAGAACCAGTTAGCAGCTGCAGCCCCAGCTGGCTTTAGACTTCTCCAGAATATGAGAGGAATGGGGTGGGGCAAAGTGGGGTAGCCAGAGAGCAGGGTGTGGGGAAAGGGACAGGAGACAGGTGCATTTCCTTCCCAACAGTGAGGGTCCTGTGTGAAAAGCCTTCTTCCAGCCAGTTTGGGGAAGTGCAGAGTGTTTTTCTGAAGAAACTATTGCAATTAAGTTTGAAAAGAGGAAAAGAAGACTGGGCAAGAAAACAAGACGGAGATCATTGTCTTTATCCCCCTCCAGTCACGGGTAGAGGGAGGAGAGCACAGATATTCACTGAGGTAAAGAGTAAATCTAGCAAAGGCGCCCATAGTCTTTCCAATTTAGTGAATTCAATAAAAAAAATTTATTATGTGTGTGTGTGTGTGTGTGTGTGTGTGTGTGTGTGTGTGTGTGTGTGTGTGTGTGTGTGTGTGTGGAAGGCATGTGCAAGCCATGGTACATGTATGGAAGCCAGAAGAAACTTTGTGGAGTCAGCTCTTTCTTTCCACCTTCTTGTGGGCTTCAGGGATCAAACCCAGGCTGCCAGGTTTGTACAGCGAGTGACTTTTACCAATGAGCCATTTTGCTGGCCTGAAATTCTGTTTTGTTCTGGGTTTTGTTTTGTTTTCTGTTTTTTGAGGCAAAGTCTCACTATGTAGCCTTGGCTGACCTGGAACTTGCTATGTTGACTAGGCTGGCTTGGAACTCAGAAAGATCTGCCTGCCTCTGCCTCCCAAGTGCTGGGATCAAGAGATCCAAGGTCTGTGCAACCACACCTGGCCTTTTAAATTTTTTTCGGTAGTATTCAAACTTTGTTTGCTATAGAAAAAAAACTCCTAAAATCCCCCCCCAATTGGGTTGTGATGCAGCCTCATTGGCAGTAGTCCCCTCACTTATGAGCTGTGGAAATATCAAAAACTTGGACGAACACTCTTTAGATTGATATAAACAGAATGAGCCAGATGGCTCACTATGGATCTTGTACAACCAGCAGACGCTAACGATTTAGCATCAAGCCTTGGATATGTGAGTTAGCCTTTATAGCAGCTACATTTGTTGGATTGATCTTTGGTTGATAGGCTTTCCTTTCCATTTTTAATTCATAACTTTTTAAATGGAGACATAGAAGTTTATTCTCAGAATTGCCAATTTTTACATGTATTATATGCAAGCCTGGGAATTTAGAGTCAGAAAATGAAAAAAAAAAAAAAAAGAAAAGAAAAGAAGAAAAGGTGTCATTTCACTGAATTTGAAATTCTTCAACTTTAAATAAATTTAAAGGAAAATGTGAAAATAGAGGTTCAGATCTGTTACAGAAACAGTTTCTCTAAACCTTAAAAACCAAAGTCAATTTTTCTTCTTCATATCACACACAGCTTAAATACGGTACTTACGGTTCCACACAGTCATCTATGGAATGAATGCGTAAAATATGATGTTATCAATAGAAATTGTTGACATGGAGAAATGACATTCTTCTTTATAGCAGCAAATTCATCCGGGAGAGTTGGTTGGGGACACAGTAGCACTGTATTGGATGAAAGACAGAAAATGGCATCAAACTGTGGCAGTCTGTTCTGTAAACACATAGCTTGAATGTGGGAAGCATTCTGCCTGTAAACTGTTTTTCATGTAGACTAGTTTCAGTATGAACTGTTTAAAAACACACATAAATATGGATTATCTAGATTCTGTCTTCAGATTCCCTGACATCTATCCAGGTTTAAGACACTAATTGATTTTGTTCTAGAGAAACTAGAAATAAGTGGTTAAGCCTTTTGCAGTCCTGAAAAAAACAGTATCTGTTACTTCCTTAGAGGGAGGCAAAAGGAGAATAAATTCTTTGCCCTGCAGCTATACTAATGGGCATCTGTGATGGATCAGGAAAAAGCTACCTTATTTGATGGATTGCAGCTCTTAGGATTATTAGGACTTATCACCCTATCCCCCTTGTTTTTGAAAGAAATGACCACAGGTAAACTTGGCCTTACCTATATTTATTTGTGGTATAGAAACTCCTCTCTAGACAGCGATAGACGTAGAACTTTTTGTTTGTTTATCAGAGATAGGGGGAGAATGACTAACATGTCATTGAAATTCTTATTTGCAGAAGTCAGCAAAATGCAGTAACTATTCTGCAAGATAATGCCAAATGTTTCTTTGAATTTTTGATACTTATTAAGATATGTGATTCACATATCTTATAATGGATCCATTTAAAGTTTTAAAATGTCTTAACGGTTTTCAATAGCTTTTGGTATATTCTTCATATATATATACATATATATATAATTATCACTGCATCCACTGTGAGGATGTTTTCATCACTACGAGGATAAAGCCCATATCATTCATTTATCTTCCTAATGATGATGGAATGCCATCACCGCCAACCTTAAGCAAACAACTAGTCTTTCTATCTGAGTAGAGTTGCCTATTCTTCCCTTTTCTTAGAAATGGAATCATATAATATATAATCTTTGATGATTGGTTCTTTTTACTTGGCATAATGTTTTCAAGGGTCATCCATACAATATATACTTGATTTCTTTTAAGAACTGACTACTATTCTGTGATAATAGGTTTTTTAAACTAGAGAATAAAGGGACGGAGAGATAGCTCTGTGGTTAGGAGCACTGACTGCTCTTGTAGAGAACCTGGGTCCAGTTTCCAGCACCCACAATAGTGACTAATGACTGTCATCAGTAACTCTAGTTCCAGGGGATCCAGCACCCTCTTCTGGCCTCTACAGGCATTGCACCCATGTGGTGTACTTACATGCAGACAAAACACTTGTACACATAAAGTAAAAATAAATTAAGAAATTTAATAGAATGAAATATTCCATGGTATCTTATGGATAGATCACATTTTATGTATCTGTCCTTTTATTAATGGACATCAAGGTTGCTTCTTCCTTTGGGGTACTGTGGTGCTGTTAGTAAACACTTGTGTACAAATTTTTATCAGAACAGTGTTTCCCATTCTTTTGGGTGCATTCCTCTGAATACAGTTGCTGGATCACATGGTAACTCCATGTTTAACTTACTGAGGAACTGCCAAGCTGTTTCCACAGTGGCTGAGACATCTCACATCCCCACCAATGATGTACAGATCTAGTTTCTCAACATCCTCATAAACAGTTCTTTCCAATAAAAATGTTATAACCATTCTAATGAGCATGGGACAGTATAACATATGAATTTTCCTAGTGATGAGTGATGTTGAATGTTTTCATGAGCTTCTTGGCCATTTTTGTATCTTTTTTAAAAAAACTACCTATTCACATTTTTTGCCAACCTTTGATTTTTTTTTTCTTTTTTTGTTGTTGAGTTGTAAGTATTTGTGTATTTTGGATACTAGACTATTATCAGTTAGATGATTTTACTATCAATTTTAGGACTGAGAAGAGTAATACTGACTTCAACACAATGCTGTTAATATATTTTCTGTATCATCCTTTTCAAGGAGCAAGAAGTTAGCTTTTCACTGTAGTCATTTTAAAGTGTTAAAGATAGTGTCTGGGTATGCAGTAAAGCCTAAATAAGATCCTCATAATTGATTGTGAAAACAAGGGCCTTTCCCAAAGCACCTTGGGGGTCTTGTTTTCTAGTGATGGGTTACTTTGAATAATACACTCTTGGTTATTTAGTTCAAACATGTAAGGATTTGGGTTGGAGAGATGACTTAGTTGGACAGGTGTGAGAACTGGAGTTTGGATTCTTAGAAACCTTGTAAAAGCCGGGCAGGCAGAGACTGGGATCCCCAGGGTGAGCTAGCTAGCTAGAATAGTCAGAATCTGTGAGCTCTGGGTTCAGTGAGAGACTGCCTCGGTAAATAAGATGTACAGTGATTGAGGAAGGCTTCAAGTCTCTACATCCACACACACCCCCATACACCTAGAACACTCATACTCACATGCATGCGCACGATATACTCACACAAAATGTGTGATAATTCATGTATAGTTAGTGGTTGCCTGTCTTAGAGATATCACAAAGAACACTATAGCTCGTATGAGGAATATGAATGGCGCCAAGCTTGAATTACAGATCATGTACAATGGATGTATTTTCTTCATATTTGTTCACTAGAATGGAACTGATGAGCTCAGCAGGTAAAAATGGTACATTGTGTTCCTCTATACAATGTACCATGAAATTGTCAAGGAAATCCTGAGCATTTGTGGAAGCTTAGGATTCACAAGCAATGAATCCATTTTGCATACACATTGTGTTAATGTGCAGGACAAATTTATACTAACCATATTTCCTGTGTATGTTTCTTTTTAGTAAAATAACAATTTTCTGAAACAGAATTAATTTTAGGAAACAGAATTAATTTTCAAAAAATGATAGAAATTTTTTACTAGTTTTCAAAAATAGAAATTATTAAAATAAGAAACTATATATAGACAGATGCTGCTTATTAGAACTTTTATGTGTAAGCTTTGTAACAGCTGCATTTAAAATTACTAGAGGAAAAGGACAAAATACCACATAATCTCTCATGTAGGATCTAGATGTAAATATGAGAGAGAGAGAGAGAGAGAGAGAGAGAGGGAGAGAGAGGAATGAAAACAGAGCAGAAGGGAACTATTTGGGGGGAGGAAGGGTACTTGCAAGGTGGGTAGGATGGGGGGATGGAGACAATGGAGCAAGGTACCATTTTCTTTCTATCTTTCTCTCTCTCTTTCTGTCTTTTCATCTGTTTTTCTATCCATCCATCCATCAGTCCATCCAGAAATGTCACAATTAAATCTATTACTTTATACAATAAAAGTGTGGAAACACAAAACATAAAAACTGAAATACCATCACTAGGGAATGAGCTGTAGTTCTAGTGATGAAGCTATGTGATACTTCTCGGCCTGTCTCAAGTTTTATATTAATTGTCTGTAATTTCCCAAAGATAGCCACTGGCTCACATCCCTTTGCCCACTGACCGCCTTGACTTCTCTAACACCTCTGTGCTGTTTGCTTGGGAAGCCAGCATCTCCATTGAGGACTTCTGAGCTCCTGTGGTGTTTCGTCCACTGTCTCCTGAAGGGCTGACATTCTACCTGTATTGTGATTCTCTGTGGAAGCTCCTTGAAGGCATGGTGTATGTCAGGACTTTTCCCCAGCTCTCCTCTCACTTCTCTCCTCCATGTTCTGCATGGGTTCCTAGGAAGGAGCTGTTACCTTGATATGCTTGTTATCAGACTCTCCTAAGACTGCAGCTCCTGCTTTACTGGGTCTCTATATCCAGTGGAGAATCTGGGGAGGGATGGGAAACACTAGCTCCATCGATGTCTTCAGCTTCCTTCAACCTCTTTCATCCTTGTTTCTGAAGCCAGTGCACCAAGCAAATATAAAATCAGTTTGACACATAGCTCAATAAACATTTCCTTCTGTGCGCAGGGATAATTATGTGCCTCTCACCTTTGGGGATTTGGAATTACATTTTTAGAGCTCACTGTAATTAAGAATACCTGGGGTCAATTAAGAGATTTGGCTGTGTATGGCTAGAAGGCAACCTTCTTGCTTCTTGTAATTTTCCTGAACCCCAAACCAGTTGTTTTTGGATTTTGCTGAATAGTATCTTTTTTGTCTCTCTGGGTCAGACTTCCTTAGGTAGCAATTTGTGTAAAATTAGGTAGTAGATTTCAAGAATGATTTTTGAAATGGTGACAATAGGTTTTAGCCTGGAACCACAAAATGACCAGACTAAAATTAGAGCCCAATGCACCAATCCATCCACTTGTTTAGTGAAAGGTCTTGAAACCGTCTAAGTTGTGACTTTGTATTAATGATTCTTAGTTCACTCACTGATAGATGATTTACTTTTTCGTTTCATTTCATTTTTGTTTGGGTAGTTCTAGGGATTGAACCCAGGCCTTGTCCGTGCTAAGCTTGCACTCTGCTATTGAATCATATCCTCAGCCCTGGTGGGTTATCTAAATATCCAATCGCATTTAACTGTACTGAATTTATGGAATGCCACTGATTTTTTTTTCTAGTTGGGTAAGGATAACTTTCACGACCTTAATGGAAAGAAAATTACAAGTATTTTGAGATACATAAATTCCTGTATTCACTCATTTGAACAATATTTACTGAAGGCCTTTGGCATGTCAGAAGCATCATGCACAGAAATAATACAGCTTTGGACAGGGATCTGGGTGTGAGTCATTGTTACTGCTAACTGTTAGCTGGGAGAACTTGAGCAATTTTTTTTTTTAACTTCTCTGAAACTTAGGTGCTTTGAACAGCACAATGAAATGAATAATTGTCATTTTATAGTTATCTTTATCCCAGGGTTTGGCATTTGAATTCAACAAATGCCAGTTTTTTTTTCCCCACCTTATTCTTTTTAGCACACATGTGTGCAGGACATTCATTTGAACACCCGTCATAGTGGGAGTATGCAAATTCACTTATGACGTGGCTTCCAATACAGGAAACATTGTAACCCAGAAATGTAAAATTACCTAACCAGTGCTTTTGTGGCTTCTTTTGTCATCCTTAGATTGATGAAGGCTCATCAGCAGCTGACAAGTTCAGGCATTTGCCCTGTTAATTATATACACACAAGAACCTTCCAGTCTCGTATCCTCTCCTGCTTCCTAGAAATATGTTTAAAGAAAATGTTCTGGAAAAAAACAATGTGTGGGGGTTGGGGATGTAACTCCATGGTAGAGTTCTTGTCTGGCATGTGTAAAGCCGCTAGAGTACAGTTCCTAGAACTCCGCCCACCCAAACAAGAAAAGGAAAAATGACGAAAGGAACTTTGCCAGGAAATTTTGCTGTCTTGAATTTATTTACATTACTTGTTCCCCTGCAATCAAAAGATAACATTAGTGGTGTGCAGCATCATGGTGGGGGCTGAGTCTCTGCAAGGCTGGATGTTCTATGTGATCTATATGTTAGGTCTGTTCAGACCCAGTCATGGTACCAACCATACACTGTGACAGTTACCAGAACTTCTCCCCTTGTATTGAAGTCATGTGTCCAGCAGCACTGCCACTCTCTTCTCGCTTCCCACTGCCCTTGTTTGGAAGTCAGGGCTAGAGCAGTGTACTCTGGAAGTTGACGTTGTCTTGACAAAGGGCAGGTGAATTTACTTCTTCTTCCTGTTCTTCTCTGTGCTGCCTTGACTTTTAATGGGTATGGGGGCAGGTGAAAACCACATCTTCAGTGTGGCTCAGCCCCCTTGCCTTTGGGCATGTGAAGGTAAATGCTGATCTTAAATATTATTGAAGCACCTTAAGAACCAGGCCCATACCATTCCAGAACTTACTGCTTTCATACAAAGGCTATGTTCACTTCTGATTAGATGTGGTCACTTCCTATTGGACAAGCTGAGCTGTCTGACAAAGTGGTGCAAGTGGATGCAGGGGGAAGGGGCCCAGGAGGAGTTCAGTGGTGGTGTCAGTAGTGCACCAATCCTCCCAGATTTCAGTTTCTTCATCTCTATAACCAGGAATTTGATTAGATCTGTGGTTTTCCCCAGGCCCTCCTTATTCAGGGTTTCCTATGGGCTTGACTGTCAGTCTAAGAATGTGTTCCTGGACTCAGGAGAAGGAAAAAGATCATGGTTTTAGGGTTCTAGAAAACCCTGTAGGTAATATTTAAATATAACCCAGAGGATAATGCCTTTTCATCTTTAGAGTCACTAATTTCTAAGGCCCCTTGTAATCTTAAAATAATGTGGTCATAGAGATGTCTTTAATACTAGTGACTAAAAGGCTTTTTTTTAAAATGCCAAATGCATTTTTTAAAATGCATTTTTCCGCATTGATGTGTATTCACTGGTGATGATGCTGGGTTACATAAGGCCATTTTCATGAAGGTATATAGTGTATACTTTATACTCCTCTTTTCCCACCCCTCCAGACTCCTATTAGTTTCTTTGATGGACAGCTTCAGTTGTCAACTTGATACACCTGGGTGGAGGGAACCTCAGTTGAGGAATTTCCTCCATTGGATTGGCCCGTGGCCGTGTCTGTGGCGCATTTTCTTGATAGTTGAGTGATGGGGATGGCCCAGCCTATTGTGGGTGGTGCCACACTGGGCACATGGTCCTAGGTTGTATAAGAAAGCAGGTTGAGCACAGGCCAAGGGACCAAGCCAGTAGGTAGCATTCCTCCATGCCCTGTGCTGCAGCTGCTACCTCCAGCTTCCTGCCCCGAGTTCATGCCTCACTTCCCTTGGTGATGAACTGTGCCGTGAATGTGAAAGATGAAATAAACCCTTTCCTCCCCCAAGTTGCTTTTGGTCAGCCAGTGTTTTATCACAGCGAGAGGAAGTAACTAGGACAATCTCTGTGTTCTCTTAAACAGTTTTGCTTCTACTTTATGTGGGGCTTTTATTTTGCTATAAAATCTAGGAACCACAATCTAGAAACCGTGTAATTTTTGTTTGCTTTTCTGAGTCTTAATGTAACATGACTCTCTGGTGTAGCCATTTTCCTACAAATGAGATAACTTCATTCTTCTTTATAGACGAAAAAAAAAAATTCTATTGTGGGGCCAGCTAGGAAACTCAGTGGGTAAAAGTGCTTGTCACCCAAGCCTCACCACCTGAGTTTGATCTCTGGAACCGTCAGAGGAGGGAGAGAACCAACTCTTAGAAGTTGTCCTCTGACCCCCACACTCACACCAGACATGCCCCCCAACACTCCCACATTAGTAATAATAATAATAATAATAATAAATTCCACTGTACATAGTACTACATTTTCCTTATCCATTCTCCTGTTATTAGAAAACATTGGTGTGCAAGTATCTCTGTGACATATTTTGGAGAATTTTGAGTAATGCTCAGGAGTGGTATAGGTATAGCCCAGTGATTTCTTGAATTTTAATTGTCAATTGTAAAGTCTCCATTTTCATCTCTAATTTTATTAATTTTGGTCTTCTCTTTCTTTTGGTTAGTTTGGCTGGCTTGTCTCTTCAAAGAACAAACTGTTTAATTGATTCTTTGAATTTTTTTCACTTCCACTTAAGTAATTTTTGCCCTGACCTTAAATATTTCTTTCCATCCACTGATTTTGCATTTGACCTGTTCTTTTTTTTTTCCAGGTTCCTAATATGAGCCATTATGTTTTGTTAGCAATCTCTGATTCCTTAATGTAGCTATGCTTGTAGTTGTGCTGTGGTGCAGTGCCAAATTATGGGGTTAAGTGTGCAAAGACAGCCTGATTCTTAGCATCCATTTAAAGCAAGAGTTAAGCTAGAACTGTTCTGAGAACTTGTTCCTTCAGAGTCCTCTCAGAACTGTGGTCTTGAAGAAAGGCCTTGCTCTCTATTTTTGAAATAATAAATCCAGCATGAAATGGGGAGAGAAAAGCCAAAGGATTTGTCTTATGGGAGATTTTCCCATCCTTACTCCTACTTAGAACGGCACATACAACACAAACAGGTGTTATCAATCTAATCCCACCAGTTGTTTGTGACACAACACACAGGCATATTATTCTGGGTCAAGGGTAAGGAAAAGAAGGATCATGAGGGATTAAAGTTATATGTTAGGTTACAAGAGGAACCCAAGGCCTAGTAAGCTTGTTTACATCATAGACAAGCTGAGATAGTATTAAATGATCTCAAACCATAAGATTGGCTTTGGTTACGAAGTTTGGTAAAACTCATTCCCACAGTTGAGAACTTTTATCTTAGGATAGCTTTCATTGTATCATAGAAAAGTTCTGGCATACTGTGTTTCCATTTTCATTCAATTCTAGAAATTTATTAGTTTCCTTATTAATTTCTTCAATGACTCATCTGTCCTAAATGCTTATTTAAGAGGCTGAAGGATGGACTGGGCAGATCAGTAAATCAGTAATGTGCTTGCCTTGAGTTTAATTCCCACAGCACATGTTTAAAAAACAAAAAAGCAGGACATGGTGGTACACACTTCTTACATGTCTGGAAGTGGAGACAACCGGATTTCTGGAGCTTATTGGCCAGCCAGATTGGTCTACTTGGCAAGTTCCAGGCCAGTGAGAGACCCTGTCTCAAAACAAAACAAATGTTATGGTTAGCTTTCTATTACTGTGATTAAAAACCCTGACCAAAGCTAACTTGAGGAGGAAAGGGTTTATTTTATCTTACATCTCCCAGGTCACAGTTCATCACTAAGGGAAGTCAGGACTGGAACTCAGGGCTGGAACCTGGAGGCAGGAGCTGAATCTCAGACCATGGAGGAATGCTGCTTACTGGCTGGTAACGCTTGCGCTCTGCCTGGTGCCTATACTGCTTTCTTATATAACACAAGATCACCTGCCTAGGAGTGGCACTGCCAACCTGAGCTGGACTCTCCCACATCACTCAATAATCAAAAAAAGGCCCTACAGACATGGCTAAAAGCCAGTTCAATGGAGGAAATTTCTCAACTGAGGTTCCTTCCAATCAGGTGTACCAAGTTGACAACTAAGGTATCCAGCATGCAAAACAAAACAGGTAGATAGTACCTGAGAAGAACACCTCTGACCTCTACATGCATGCACACACACAAACATTTGCGTACCTGAACACATACGGGAACACACACACACACACACACACACACACATGCACACACACACTCATACACAGGACTGCAGGAGTCAAGTTACTAAGAACACAAAAAGTCATATTTAACCATCATTTTAAAAGTCATTTTGACCCGAGTCCTTACGTGACCCAGGCTGACCTCAAACTTATGGTATTTCTGTCTCTGCCGCCCAAGTCCCGGCATTACAAGTGCTCACCGTCATGCTTGACAAAAGATTTTGTTTTAATTAAAATTACCAGCACTTTTCCTTGGTTCTGCTCCAACAATAAGAGAGTAGGTTGTTGCCCCAGAAACTGTGGGAAGCCAAGTGTGTAGAGAAGGCAAAAGTGGAAACTGAGCGAGGCATGGGTCTTCAGATTTCAGAGTCTCAGGGTGGGACAGGAAAGAAGAGGGAGCAGGTAGGGCTAAGGATGCTGTTGCTCAAAGAGGCTTGTCCCACCACACCCAGCTCTGGCTGTCCCATTCCAGCGTGGACAGTCCAGTAGCTAGGAAGGGTCTTTTGGAGTGTGCTGAGCATCTTCCTTCAGCTCCCATCTATTTCTGTTCCTTCTGGAAGGGCCACAGAATACTCTGCTGGACTTTACAGTCTTCCTGAGAGTTGAAAATATGAGATTTTTTGTCATGTGCCTTTCCATCCGCATGTAATCTCATCCAGAAAAATTTTCTGTTTTGCAGTAGTTTTTCGTCTGACATAATTTTAAAACACTGAAAGAGCAAAGGGAACGGGGGGCGGGGGGGAGACGTTAAAGCCAAATGTACTGGATAATCTCAGAAACAAAGCAAAAATGCCATGCTGGGTGCAGATGTTTCTCAAGGAAATGGGACTACTATTTAAAAACTAAGATGTCAATAAGAAATAGACAACTTGGGGCTGGAGAGATGGCTCAGTGGTTAAGAACACTGACTGTTCTTGCAGAAGACCTGGGTTTGAATCCCAGTACCCACATGGAGCTAACAACCATCTGTAACTCCAGTCCCAGGGGATCCAACATTACAGTGTGAGGACTCGTCTCCAAGAAAAAAAAATAGGGGCTGGACAGATGGCTCAGTGGTTAAGAGCACTAGATGTTCTTGCAGAGGACCTGGATTCAGTTCCCAGCACCCACATGGCGGCTTAACAACTGTCCATAACTCCAGTTCCAGGGGATCCGATAGCCTCTTTGTCCTCCTCGGGCATTGCATGACATGGGTGCACTTACCTACATGCAGGCAATACATATATATATATATATAAAAGAAATAGATAACTCATTAGCCAAATGGGCAATCCATCTGAGCAGGCAGCTCCCAACTGGCCCGTAAAGGGATAAAAAGGTAAGCTGGTTTTAATTACCCTCCACATCTTCGTCCCTTTCCTATTTATATGTCCCATCTTTGGCAAAGGTTCCAGTTCTCTTAGATGTGAGGGAATTCCTGTCACAAGCCACCCTCTTGTAAGCTGTCTTTGAGAATGACTTCCATGCCCGGAGGTGATCGAGCCTGGCTGAGCTGGCTGTTGTCTCTGGGTCCCCAGTACAAGCATGGCCAAATTCTTGGAGACAAGTTTCTGCTGGGTGGTATGCCTGTTAGGATGCCTCCTCATGCCCAGGGCCACGCCCAGGAAGGCTGACAGAGCTGCTAGCACTTTTCACCCGCTGACTGAGAGGGAAAGGAGATGGAAGGAACTGGGGCAGGGCTTCCAGCACGGCCTCCTGCCTGGAAGCGTGTTCTCTCTAGAAGTGTTTTCTCTGACTCTCAGTGACTCATCTGGTTGGAGTTCCACAGAAGTGCGATTGCCGATGGCTTGCAATTTCATTCTGCTTCAGTGTGGAATTCCTCCGATGACATGCCAAAGAATGTGGGTGAAATCACATACAGATTCAGGCACTTCAAGAGGAAGTTATTTTTACCATGAGCAAGGAAAGCAGAAAGTGATGACTGATGGGAAGCTGAGGCTGGCGGGTGGGGCTGGGCAGCCAGGGCTCAGCCATGGTCACCTGGCCCTGTCACCCTGCCAGACTGGCCCTGCGGAAGATCTACCCAGAGGGGAATGTTGACATAACCTCCGAGTGAGCAGCCAGTTTAAGCAGTGTGGGAGTAATGTGGGTGTTTTTCCTGGAAGTGGTGGTGGGCTTTCCAGACAGTCCATGGAGGCGTCTCTAACATGAGACACAGGAAAGAAGGAGAAAAGATGCCAGCAAGCTACATCCATAGGAACTCCGAGTGGTGGTGTCTGTGCCTCCTTTTAACAGATGACAGGATCGAGGCCTCCTTGCTCATGCTTCTGACTCAAAAAGCTGTTCTTGTTTGCCTGCTAAGCAGAGATGGAAGGCCTTCAGATTCTCAAATGGATGTGGTTATCTTCTTTTTAGTCATGTGAAGAGAGGAAATGGTCCCCAGAAAGCAGAGAGGGGAAGGAATAGCGGTAGCACCCGGTGACCCCTACCTTTTTTTTTGCCCTGTTTACTCAGGCAAAGGCTGGCTAGAATGACAGCAGGGTGATCCTGTTTTAAGTTTCACATGCTTGAATCATGGTGAATTTTCCGAGTGCATTTGGCAAAATCTTTATGGAGGTGTGGTGTGCTATTTATTGTTTTTGTTTGTTTGTTTGTTTGTTTGTTTGTGAGTCTCACTATGTAGCACTGACTGACCTGGAACTTGCTATGTAGACCAGGCTGGCCTGGATCTCACAGAGAACTGTCTGCCTTTGCCTCCCAATTGCTGGGATTAAAGACTTGCACCACCACACCAGGCTGCAGGTGTACTGTTTGTTATTTCTTTATAAAGGTGTGTTTGTGTGTTTGCTTGAGTGTGTGTGTGTGTGTGTGTGTGTGTGTGTCTGTGTAGGGATCAACCTTGGGTTTCATTGCTCAGGAATCCAGCTTATTTTTTGAGACAGGACTCTCTCACTGGGACCTGGGGCTCACTGATTTGACTGGGCTGGTTGGCCCTCAAGCCGCAGTGATCCTTCTGTCTCCCGAGTGTTGGGATTACATTCATGTGCCCTCATGCCTGATTTTTTAGATGTGGGTTCTGAGGCTCAAACTCAGAACTTCATGCTTTTAGGCATGCACTTTATTGACTGAGATCTCCCAGCCTGTGCAGGTGTCCTTGGGTCCCACTTTCTTGTTTCTTAGGGCTGGGGGAAGGCATGTAGTTGCTGCATGCCTTGACCTGTATGCAGATGACTGTGCTGTTTCCAACTACTCTTGGCGTAGAGTGTGTGTTAAAGCACACGGTTAGCAGATTGATACCTAGATTGTTAGGAGAACCTACTAGAACATGGCTTTGATTGCTGGACAGGCCTTTGCCTTTGTAGTTCATGTGTTTTATTGCATAGTGTTCTACTGTGCTAAAATCTACACCTCCTTCCAGGATTGTTTTCTCTCTGGCTCCCTTTCAGAATGATGGGTGATTTTCGTTGTTGATTTCGGAGTGAATCTTGTTCATAAGGCGTAGGCTTCAATGAAGTCTCACATCAATGAGACCTAAGGGATTGGACACGTGTTTTGCTGTCGGTTTCATATGCCTACCTCCTGCTCACTTGGCTTGGCAGCCTTCCTCTTTCGTCTGTCAGCTCTTCCGTCCATGCAGATCCAGTCCTTCAACAAATGCTCAGCATTTGTTGTAGTTGTATGCTGGGTGCTGGTGCTAGAATGACTAACATTGTCACTGCATGTGTGGGGCTGTGATGTGCTCGGAGAGACAGAGAAGGGTTTCCGATACCGGATGAAGATTAGAAGCGGGAGCCCGATGTGCCTGGCTGCAGTTAGAGTTGGTTAAGGCCCTGGTTATGCTAGTAGGTCAGGGGTTTTCAAAGCTGGCTGCTTGGTAGAATAACTGGGAGAGCTTTGGAAAATACTGGTCTTCATTCTTTTGGTCTGGGGTGGAGCTAGGCATGTCTATGTGTTACACACACCTGGTGCACTTATAACCTGCAGCAGAAGTTGAGCACAGTAGTAGTTATAGGGTTGGAGAGCTACGGGTGTGCAACATATCTCCTCACAGGACTTTTGAGGGATGTTTTAGCTTTAATCAGGTGATTGATGGGACTCCATATTTTAGCTTGCAGCTTTCTCAGACCAACATTTCTTGAACTTTAATCTGCATTCAAATCAGTGGGTCATTTGTTAAGATGTAGCTCTTGATGTAGCAGCTTTGGGGTGGAGCCTGAGATTCTGTATTTCCAGCAAGCTCCAAGGTATTGTGGGCAGGAGGACCACACTCCAAGTCATAAGAGTCTATACTGTAACATTAGTGGGAAACAATACTTAAAAACAAACAAATTAAGACAGGGTTCAGGCTAGCTCATTAGGTCTCTCTCTCTCTCTCTCTCTCTCTCTCTCTCTCTGTTGATATCAGGTATTCTCCTTAATTTTAAAAATACTTTATTATTTTTATTTTATGTGTGAGTGTATTGCCTGCATGTATGTAAGTGCACCCATGTTGTGCAGTGCCTGAGGAGGTCAGAAAAGGGCATCAGATTTCCCTGGAACTGGAGTTATGGATGGTTGTTAACCATCATGTAGGTGCTGGGAATTGAACCTGGGTCCTTTGCAAGAGCAGCCAGTGCAGAATCATCTCTCCAGCCCCCTTTCCTTAATTTTTTTGATACAGGGTATCTCGCTGTACTGGGAGCTCACTGATTTGTCTGGATTGGATGGCCAGTGGGCTCCAGGGATCTCCTATCCCCTAATGCTGAGATTGCAGCAAACACTGCCAGACCCAGCTTTTTATATGGTACTTGGGGTTCAAACTCAGATCCTCATGCTTGCATGGCAAGTACTTTATCAACTGAGCCATCTTCCCAGCCCCCGAGTTTCTGTTCCATTGAATTTTCATTCACCAATTTGGATACTTGCATTGAAGAACATTTAGTTTTTCATAACTGAGAGTTAAGGGCTTATGTGACTCAAGTTTTTACATGCCTGCTTTTACTCATCTCTAATCCACATTATTGAAATGCAGGTTATTTGGAAGATTGTGAACATAGAGATTTTGACCCAATGGCACATTCATTGGTACATGTAGGAAGTAAAACAACAGTTGTTAGGCGTTTCCTTAATAGGTTTTGCAGATTCTTTTTACCCTATTTAAAAATGTAATGCTGAGGTGTTGTATAAAAATTCATCCCTAATGCCTAAATATTGTAGGTAAAGCACATAATTGGATGCAAATATTTATGGTAGATAATTAGAATAACTCAGGGTGATGCTTTAAAACATAATATCAGGACATAATTAAAATCATTAAATAGAAAATTGGTAGCAAGAAAAAAATAAAAAGGAGCTCAAAAGCCTGGTTATTCCTTGACCCTGAAATGCTCTGGTGTGGTTCCCCACTCTCTCTTTCCTGCAGTCGTGTCGAATGCCATGTTCTGCCGTGCTCACTTGTCTGCAACACTGGTTCCGTGGGGGCAGGGTGTCCTGTGCCTGTACTCTAACTCCTTTAATCAGGCTATTTTTGTTAGCCTGCTTCCAGTGCTTATTCACGATTGTAGATAAAGCTATGATGAACACGATTACATTTTTGCTGACTTCTCTTTTTCTCTTGCTGTAGCTTTCTAGATTTGGAATTGCTGAGGTAAAGTGTGTCCACATTTATTTCAATGCCAATTGTCCTATTGACACACATTTGTATATTTCACCAGCGTGTTATAATCCGCTTTCCGCACACCCTTATAGACACAGGACTTAAAAAAATATATGCTGTCCCAGTTAGCTTTCTATTGCTTTGAAAGAAACACTGAGCAAAACCAACTTTGGGAGGACAGGATTTATTTGGCTTTCAGCTCACAGTCCATCATCAAGGCAGGAACTCAAGACAGGAACCTGGAGCACAGACCATGGAGGAATGCTGCTTACTGGTTTGCTCCTCTGGCCTGTGCTCAGCTTGCTTTCTTATACAACACAGGACCACCTTCCCAGGGGTGGCACGATCCACAGTGGACAGGGCCCTTCCATATCACTCAACGATCAAGAAAATGCTCCACAAACATGGCCACATACCAGTCCAATGGAGGAAAGTTCTCAATTGAGATTCCCTCTACCTGGATGTGCCAAGTTGACAACTGAAGCTGTCCAGCACATGTACATTAATAATACCTAATAGTGGGCTTCCTTATGACATTTTCGTACATGAGCTTTCTATAATTGCTTAGAGTCACTCCACTGCTCTTTCTCATTCCCTTCTGCTCTCATTGGACCCATTTCTCTTCCCAACTAGTCCCCCTTTTGCTTTCATGTGTTTAGTGACCCAGTGAATTTAAGGTTGCTTACAGGAGCATGGGTGAGGAGTTATTTACAGAAACATGGACAACTTACCAGTGGCTACACCACTTACAAAAAAGTTTCTTCCTCACCCAGCAACCATTACTGTCTATTCATACTCAGGGAGGAGCTGGCCTTGTAGCCTCTCCACCTTCCAGGATGGAATGTTGATGAATGCAATCTTGTGTGTGTCATGAGGTAATTACAGTTGTCGTGAATTCACGAGTACAATACTGTGGCATACCCAGAAGAGTGTTCAACAACAGTCTACCCTACCCATTCACCTGTCTCTTACATTATTTCTTCCTCCTTTCAATGATGTTCCCTGAGCCTGGGGGAGGGGATGTGATATAGATGTCCCATTTGTGTTCTACTTGTTTGACCAATAATGGGCTTCTCCAGGAACCACTGGCCACAGTAAAAGGAAGCTCCACAACCTAAAGCAGGAGCAGCACTAACCTGTTATAGGCATAAATGTAATATTTAGAAGGCAATTTGATGGATGCAATATGTCCATCAGCCAAACAACAGCTTCTCCACTAGGGCCTGAGGCCTCCCTAGACATGGCTTTTGATCAGGTTTACAATACCAAGAGTGAATTCCCTCCTGTGGAGTGGGCCTCAAATCTAATCAGGAACCTGTTGGTTATCCCTGTAACAGTTGTGCCACCATTGCACCAGTGGGCACATCTTGCCTGACAGGGTCCACAGCTCGGTGAAACTGTTGGTGACTTCTCTTCTCTAGCAGCCTGCACAGCACCTTCTGGCACTATGAAATCTAGTCAGTAGGGAGGCTTTTCCCCAGTTCCAGCTTGATTTCTCTATGTCCTGAACTAAAGCATGTGGTATCTTCAGCAAGAAGGTCTATGTGGTATGTAGTTTAATGAGGCCTTGGGGGCCTTCCTAACTAATAACTTAAAGAGAGATAGCCTATTCTGGCTCTAGGATTTTCTATTAATAACCTGTGGCTTCTGGGAGCAGCTCTACCAATTAGACTGGACATCTCTCTTCAAACTCCTTTTCTTTTTTCTTTTCCATTTTCTTTTTTAATTAGCTTATAAAGTAGCAGGCTTCCTTATGGTGTTTTTTCATTCATCCTTAATTGTGTTTGACTTTATCTTCACCATTCCTCTCCGCATCACCCTGCCCTGCATCCCCACTTAAACCTTCCCACCTCTGCTTAAACCTTGCCACGTCCCCATATTCCTCTTTCCATTTCCATAACACCTGTGTTCTACTGTCCTCTCCCCATCCTTAATGCTGGATATATAGTCTTTGAGAAGTTCTTTACATATTTCATTGTTGAAAAATGATATTCTTATCTTTTAATTTTCATTTGCTTGAATATTGGTGAACATTGTTTGTAAGTTATTTTCTTTTGGGAATAAGTGCTAAACTCCTTTGCCACTTTTTTTGTTCTTATATATGTATTTTCCCTTACCAGTTATAGTGTTCTTTAAACAGGAAGGGAACAAACCTTTGTTTTATGTGCAGATAATAATTTATTTGCTTTTCATTTGCCTTTTAGGTCTTAAAATCAGCCCCTTTCATTTGTCTATTAATTTCCATTTGCTTTTGTGCTTAGAAAGGCTTTTCATCCTAATTTCAAATACATGTCTTATATTTTCCTCTATTATGGCTTCACTTTTGCATTGACTTTTTAAATCCCTTTGACAAAGTGTGTGTGTGTGTGTGTGTGTGTGTGTGTGTGTGTGTGTGTGTGTGTATAGTAAATGAGCTTGGCGATTTTGCAAGTCTTGCTCGAAACCAAGTTATTACCTTTTCATTTTTGAATAGTAACTCCCTTTTTTTCAAACGTTGAAAATAAACTGTTAACTCTGTTTAGAGGACTAAAAGTCCTGTTTGCTGTTTGATCCTGAACTTTATGGGATGTCTGTACTTCATAGAAGATCATGTTTTATCTCTGCAGATGCTGGGAGCTGGGTTTGGGCCTTTTCTACTCCCTACCGCGGTGGGGCCTCCCAGCTGCATCTCCCTCAGAGGCACCTCTTAGGGCTGTTTCCCCTCTCACTGTGCCTCCTTCAGCTGCCCTTCCTCCAGCTGTGCCTCGCTCTGATATATGTCCTCTAGCTATGTCTCCCCTAACTGCCCCTCCCTCAGCTTCCCCTCTCCTGGCTGTGTCTCTTATGTTTCTTTCAAATACCTCCCCTAGCTGTGTCTCTTATATCTGTGTCTCCGGTAGCTGAGCCTCCCTCAGCTGCACTTTCCCTAGTTGCACCTCCACCTGTTGTCTCCCTCAGTGTCGGATTCCCACCTCTCCTGGCCATCTGTCATTGTTTCTGGAAAGAGCTTTTGTATCAGCATTAATGTGTCTTTTGGTCACTGGCGCTCTGGCCAGGCAGTTGCAGTCTCTGCTTTCCCACTCTGTCTGAGTTCCTGAGTGAGGAATGAACAGCTTTCTAGACTTCAGCCTCCTACATTCTTACTGGGTCTTGGTTGGGGCCACCAGCTCAGCCGCATGCAGCCTTGCACCTATGCCCCTTGGGTGATCTCAAGGACAGCCTGGCAGTCTTCAGCCTTATAAGATGTCCTAAAAACGGGGATAATGCTCATCTTAACACTATTTTTATGAGCAACTAGTTGACAGTGAGTTGTCTGGGTCCTGTGGGTGGTTATTCTTTTGATTGTGTATGAGAATCTGGGGACCACAATTTGAAACCACAGACATTTAAAGGCCAGGATAGCAAACTAACAGAGATATTTTCCTTTTTGGAAATCACATTTTCTTCTGTGAATTTGCCCCTGGAAGGCTGCTTAATATTACAAGAGGCAGGGTCGTATTGACAATACATTTGACTTCATTATCAGACATCCTCTGTGTCCTGGCATTGCCACCATGCAGCTATATGACCTTGGATAGTTCACTTAACCTACCTGGGTGTCCGAGGAGGCTTCAGAGGGACTCTTTCTGTCCTAGAACAGCCAGCACCAGGTTATTAAGAGAATAATATCTGGTACTCGCCAGCCAAAGTACTGTGAAAAGTTGCATTTATAATATCTGTGAATGCAAATCTTTAGTTTAATCACTTACAGAAGTCTGACCAGAGCAGGTGGCAGAAGAGAATATAGGAATGCAGGTGTGGCTCTACTCTCCTCCTGCTCCAACGACTCAATAAAATTTTTTTCTATAGCCTAAGACCTCTGACTGAATAGTATGATGATTGAAAGTTCTGAAATATTTGTCCTGTGATCATATAAGATTCTTAAAATTTTTAGCTTTTTTTCAAAACTGAAAAATAATAGTCTGAAAACAACTATTACTGTGGTCTTTGAGACAATTCAATTTCATGCAGATATTCTTGATAGTAAAGATTCCTCCACACAGCCTAGGGAATAATGAGGGAGTGGCCAATGATGGGGAAGCAGAGGGCTTGTGGAAGGGGTGACGTTTGAGCTGAGTATTCAGGCATAAATAGGCGTTTTCCAGGCATTGCTAAGGGAGAAGGACTTCTGGACAGGAGAAACAGCATGTGCAAGGGTGAGCCATTTGCCACCCTTTGGATACACTGAGCAACACACTGTAGCTGGTGGGAAACTGTGGTGGATGGGATGGTAAGAGGCTGCTTCAGAGGAGGCTCCCAAGATAAAGGGTCCATTCTGAAGGAATCTCTGGGTTATTCTACCTGGCTGTAGTGGGGAAACCAGTAGATGTTTTTAGTTCACAGGGTGATGTCAGATGTGTTACTCAGAAAGATAGCTTTAAGCAGAGAGGAGGCATTGGAGGCAAAGAGGAACCCGGGCATGCTCTGATGAGGTCTTCAGATTTGACTAGGTCCTAAAGAAATTGTGTCATAGTCCGTGTACTTCTTGTGAATGGCAAGTGTTAAGTAAGCTCTTGCGTAGATGAGGTTCCTGTGGCCAGAGACCAGAACGGCGCAGCTGCCCAGCTGTGGGTAGGGCAGGATGAGAGGAGGTCTGCAGCCAGCCCTAGTCTTCTGAAACCAGAGTGGTCTTTCTGGTTTCACCTCATGCCATATGGAGATGAATTTCAGCAAAAAGCTTTGCTGGTGTTTTTAAAAAGTGTGTGTGTGTGTGTGTGTGTGTGTGTGTGTGTGTGTATGTGTTTGTGGTGCATATATGTGAGCATGTGTGCATGTGACTGCATGTAGAGTCCAGAGGTTGACGTCAGGTTATCTTTAATCACTTTCCACTTCATTTACCGAAGCAAGGTCTCTTGCTGAACCCAAAGCTTGCTGATTTGGGTAGTATAGTTATCCAGCTTGTTCTGGGGAGCCTCTGTCTTGACCTCCAGAGTGTTAGGATAATAGAGGGGCTACCCAATATTTATGTAGATGCTGGGGATTTGAACTCCAGTCTTCATGCTTGTGTGGAAAGTGAACTTGCTGAGCTATCTTTTCAGTACCTTTGAGGTATTTATTGACTCCGTTTCATGAGAACTGATTTTTCTCTGTGGCTTTCATCTTGATTGGCAACTCTTATAACCTGCAGATATTTATTTAGTATAATGGAGTCCGGTCACTTTGCCTGTGCTGCAGCTTTCTTATTAGAACAGTGTTGTTCTACAGGCTGATGATTTGTTTTTATTGATGCACTAAAGTGGAAGGAAAATGCACACTATTTAAATATTTTATTTATTTCTTCTATTTTATGTGCATGAGTATATTGCCTGTACGTAAGTAGGTGTACCTATGTCATGCAGTGCCCATGGAGGTCAGAAGAGGGTGACGGAGTCCCTGGAACTGAAGTTACAGAGGGTTGTTAGCTACCATGTGGGTGCTAAGAACTGAACCCGAGTCCTCTGCAAGAGCAGCCAATACTCTTAAATACTGAGCCATCTCTCCAGACCCCCAACATGCACAGTTTTTAAAAATTAGTTTATGATGAATTTATGTTTTGGTCGTTTTGTAACTCTGATCATGCTATCTTGCCCTAGATTAAGCTGGAAGAGAGGCTATCATGTCTTGCTGTTTAGAAGTGACTATGCACTGAGATATCTTTTCTCTGTGGCAGTCTTTTAAAAAATATTTTATTCTTTTTTTATGTATGAGTATGTTGCCTGCATGTACATAAGTGCCATGCAATGCTCACAGAGTTCAAAAGAGGGTGTCAGATCTCCTGGAATTGAAGATACATTATGGACAATTGTTAGCCACCATGTGGGTGCTGGGAACTGAACTAGGGTCCTCTGCAAGAGCAGTCAGTGCTATTAACCACTGAGTCATCTTTCTAGTCCCCTTTGTGGTATTCTTGAAGATTCTTTGGAAGTGGCTTCAACTTGATGTGGCTTCATAACTGTGTCCTGGGGCTGAGGACTGGGCATTCTGAACCGTGTTCTGGGTGCAATTTTTTGTTTTTGTTTTGAGACAGGGTCTCAGGTAGCAACAGCTGGCTTCAAATTCACTATGTATGTGAGGATGACCCTGAACTTGCTTCTACTTCTCTCCCAAGTGCTGGAATTGCAAGCATGTGTCACCACATCCAGTTTACATGGTAATGGGGTTGAACCTAGGTCCTTATGCATGCTAAGCAAGCTCTCTACCAACTGAGCTACAGCCCTAGCCCTTGAGCACCTTAAAAATTATTTTTTGACTTACCTATTTTTATGTGTATGAGAGTTTTGTCTGCATGCATGTGTGTACCTGTGCATGCAGTACCTGCAGAGGCCAGAAGAGGGCATTTGAGCCCCTGGAACTGGAGTTAAAGAGGGTTGTTAGCCACCATGTGGGTGCTGGGAACTGAACCTGGGTCCTTTGCAATAATAGCCAGTGCTCTTAAACTCTGAGCCATCTCACCAGTCCCAGCACAGCTTTTTGAGAGGTTTTCAGTGGGTTTGCCCCAACTGAATGGGATCCAGCCCCACCCTGTCACCTGCTTTGGTAAAGCCAGAGCAAAATGTTCGTCTTCCTCCCTCTCTCCCTCCCTCCTTCCCTTCCTTCCTTTCTTTTCTCCTTTTTAAAACCAGAAACATGTTTTTCAAGTCTTCAGTTTTGTTAAAACACTGTTGGAAGAGAGAGAGTCTAGGTGACAGCACATGGCATTGTACTGTGATGGAGGAGGTGGGTGGAGAGTCCTTGATGTGATAACTCGGCTTCTTTGAATTGAAAGAAAGTTTTCTTTTCAGAGTAAGAAATGAAGCAGAGAAAGGCTCAAAGGGATGCCCATATCCCACAGGAGCCTGTCTGGACGTGTATGGGCTCTAGCATTTATTGGAGGTACATGTTTCTGAAAGCAATTAGAACCATGAACCTGAAGTGAGTTTTTATAGCTGAGTATGAAATTTGCTTCTTGACAAAACAGGGAGAAAATGTGTCACAGGTGACCATGGTCAGGGCCCAGTCTAAGGAGAGCACACCTGCTCCTTAGTGCCTCTGCCTTCCTACCTCCAAAACCAGGAGAAATGTAGTCAGCATTCTGAAGATCAGTTCCTTCTACAGGAATATTTTCCCTCAGAGGAATGAGCACACATTCTTTCTGAGGCTGTGCCAAGCCTGGGCCTTTGGTAAAGTGGAAGATGTGAAAAGAAACCACCATGATTCCCCACAGTTATTCAGGCCTCGTGTTTTCAGTGGTTCGATATGTTCAGAACAAGTAGCAGTGGGCCTTGCTTGCTGTGTCACTGAAGTACCAGTTTTGCCAGCTTCATTCCTGTCAGAGCAGAAGAGCCAGTGACTGAGTGATGTTAAGTGCCTGAGGGTTAGAACTTTCTTGAGAGTTTCCCAGTGAGGGGATGATAATTATGCAGGCGACTTCTAATCAGTCCATCCATTCCTCCTGCAAGCTTGCATGTGGTCAACTGTGGCTGGTAAGGACCTAACCTTGCAAGGGGCCTGTGATTTCTCGGGGGTGTTTCTCATCTCTGAGTCATGTGCTGTGCAGCTGGTCATCCCTCTCAGAGGGAGAAGTTCTGAATGAATATGTCAGGAATGTGTCAGTACTGATCTTATGGAGGCCTTTCCAAAGAGTGAACAAACTTCACTTTTCTAGCAGTTGTAAATGAGAGAATGGACTTCACTGGACTGGGTTTTCTTCCATAGCTTTGTTAAATGTTTTTTTCAGGCTCTTTTTTCAGACTCATCAGCTAGTTGTAAGTCTTGTCATATTTTAGACTCCGTGGAATTTGCAACTTCATGAATATGTGTGAGGATTTTTTTTTTTTAAGTTCTAGGAGATAGGAGTTGTGATATAAACCATGAAGGAGATTATACTTTGGGACTTAGTTTTCTTTTCATGATTTTTAGTTTTACTGAAATATGTATGAATTTAGAAGTGGATATTTTTTTCATGTTTAGAATAAGATGACATGTATATGAAGAGTCCAATTAATTTTTGAAATCTAAGTAGGTAAATCGTAACATTAGAAAACTGTTTCATGTATACACAGACACGCCCATACCCACACATCACATTTTAAGTCCTTTTCATTGGGTGACAGTTTGTTGAAATATTTTTATATAATATCCAAATTTTCCTTACTTTATGGAAGGGACAATGTAAGGAACTATAGAAGGATAAATGTATGACTTATACCAATGCACGTATAGGCCCAGTGGGGTTTGTACTTCGAGGCTCCAGGTACACAAAGGTCTTCAGGGAGATTGTCTGGGAGGATCAAGTTCTCAGTTGTTGGCTATTAGACTATTCTTTCTAAAACTTATTTCTCCAAGAATGGGGGTATGGGAACCTCCTTTCCCACAGCTTCTCTCCCTGGTTTCAGGTCCCACTTTATGTCAGGGGTTAATGTCACTCAGTGTGCTTGGTGTCAACACCTCCCAATGCCAAAGGAAGAAACAAAACACTACCCTCTGGAAGGGGGGCACACTGGCTGTGGCCACCTCTTTGGGGGTCATATGGTCTTTGAATGCTTTCTGCCCAAGTAAAGAGGATCTCATCAATTTATCTCTTTAGGAAGGTCCCCAGGGGATGATTATGGGATTTAAGCAGATGATAAGCTAATCGGGGGGCAGTAAGATGGCTTAGAGGGTAAGGACACTTGTCACCATGCCTGGAGATCTGAATTGGATCTTCGTAATCTTTCGAACCCACATGATGGAAGGAGAGAACCCGATTGTACAAGTTGTCTTCTGGTTTTCACACACACACACACACACACGCAAAGTAAATGACATCACTGTGTACAACAAAAGCTTCTTTTCCCTCAATTGTTTTCTTAAAGTTTTTCAATGTTCATATTTATTAAAGCTAAGAACAAGGAAACATCAGGATAGGTAAGATTCAATTATAGCTGTGTTCACAACGCAGCCCTGTCATGCATCATCTAAGCAATCAGTGCTTACTTTGATGTTCAAGTATTTGTTGTTTGGATCAATTGTGAACCAATAGTAATTATAATAAGTCAATATGGAATATGTATTTTAAATACTCAAAGCCTTCTGGGCAACAGTAGCAATTTTCAAAATAAGTTTTAATATGTATGTTTATTGTACAGAAATAAAATAGGATTATCAATAAAATACCTGCAAGCGTAAAATGTGTTGTTAGTGAAAATATATCTTTTGGGGGACATGGAAGGAAATTATAAGCTGGAAATCATCAGCCTATACTTTATTTTCTGTATTCTTATCCATCATCACCATAATCACTGTTTATTATTTTTTTGCAGTACTGAGGTTTGGACCTAGGGCTTCATGCATACTAGGCAACTGCTCTACCACTGAGCTATATCCCCAGCTCTCTTTTTAACCCTTGTAATTTTGAGATGGGATTTTTATTAAGTTGCCCAGGCTGGCCTTGAATTCCCTCTGGAGCGTTGAACTTGGAATCCTCCTGCTTCCTGAGTAGCTGGGGTTGTAGGACTGTACCAGCAGACCCAGCTTATTTTCTGCATTTTTCAAAAGGATATATGAGGGGCTGGAGAGATGGCTTGGTGTTGAAGAGCACTGGCTGCTCTTGCAGAGCACCTGGATTCAGTTCCCAGCACCCACATGGTGGCTAACAACTGTCTGTAACTCCAGTTCCAGGGGATCTGACACCTTCTGGCCTCTGTTGGCATGGCAGCACATGGTATGCTTGCATACATGTAGGCAAAACACTCATATTCATAAAATTAACTAAAAATAAGTCTTTTTTTTAAAAGGACATATAAATTTCAGAGAAAAAAATTGAGTGAATGAGAGAGAAGCCTGCTCACTCCTCCCTTTCTTCATAATGGACTTCCCTCTGACAAGGGCTTCTCCACACAGAGAATGATGCAGCCGTACCGAGCTGTCCCTCTCCTCCCTCTCCTGCTCTTCCTTACCCAGGACAGCTTGTTTTTGCTGCCTGTATTTACCGTTCTCTGCCAAGTTTTGTGGGGTGTGAATATTATGCAAATTTGAGTGCTTTCTTTGGGAAAAATAAAAAACATGAGAAAAAAATGTGCAAGGCACTGTACTTTCAGTATGAGAAGTTATATGAGGAAGGCTAAGTCAGAGCAGAAAGAGAGTGGTCAGATAGACCAGCAGCGGTCAACTGGACTGGCCTTGCAGCGGTCAACTGGACTGGCCTTGCAGTGGTCAACTGGACTGGCCTTGCAGCGGTCAACTGGACTGGCCTTGCAGATTTTCCAGAATCATGTGACTGTGTAAGTTTAGTGTTAAAGTCTTTTCTTGGGCTTGAGAGGAAGGTGTGCTTACCAGCCTTCTCAGACTTTGGTTTAAATTTTGGTAGTTTCACTGTGACTCTATGTTGTCTGCCATAGTATAAACCATCTCCCTTAGCAGTGGTAGGCAAACTTAACTTGACGCTGCCAACCCTATTGTGATGCTATTTTATACTGTGTTCCTTATTTCAGTTCTGTTGATAATGCTCAGGTGACACGCAGGGACTATGTTGCATGCATCTTTTTTTGTTTGTCCTGGCAGGTGGAGCTGTATTAATACTGAAGACAATGAGGTATTGATAGAATTAAATTAGAATTAGAATGCAATTAGAATGTAAACGTTGCATCCATTTATTAAAAAATATTTATTGAATACCTATTTTGTGCTGAAGGGTGATAGTCTAATGGAAAGCAAGATAAAACATGTGTCTGTTAATTAACTTCCTCTGAACTCAGCCCCTATGTCATTTATCTTACTGATTTTCACAAAATCCTATGAATTATTACACTCCCATTTTACTGATGGCCAAACTGAGGCTTCAAGCTGTTAAAGAATTTGGTAACTCAGCAGAGATGCAGGATTTGAATTCTGGCAGTTTTACTCCAGATAAACAAACTCTTGAGTAATCCATTGTCAGACTTACAGTTCTCGAAAGTGAAGAGATTTCAACCCTGGTTTTGACGTAATTAGAAGAAAATGTTATGTACAAGAACAATTTTTATTTATTTTTTTATTCACCTGGCTTTTGGATATAGGCCTTTGCTATGTAGCCCAGTCTGGTCATGAAATCACGATCATCCTGTTTCAGGCTTTTGAGTACTGAGATTACCAATGTTGTGCCACATTGCCCAGTGGGAACTATTTTTAGGCCTATATGTGACAAAATATCTGAAAATTTTCTTATTTATACTTTAAATCACAGATTTCAGAGAATTGTTCTTGTTTATTTTGACTGAATTCACAGGGTAGGTTTTCTACATCTGAAAGAAACAAATGGAAAAGGCCGACCTGATCCTTATATCCCAGCATGACATTGCCCTGTTTCGGGCATCTGTGATCCTGGCTCCCAGCTCTGGGTCCTGGTTCCCAGAAGAGACGTGTTTCTGGTTCTCACTCAGGCTCTTTGTGAACTTTCTTTCCCCCTCAAAAGTGGCCATTAGCTTATATTTTCCAACACCTTGAATGCTTTCCTCAGCAGAAGTGTTTGAGGTAGAATTTTGAGGGTAAGAATGTGGTCAGTGATGTAACAGAATTTAGGGGCTTGGAAGCAAAGCTTTTTTATTGTGACCACCAGGGTTGCTGAATCACACATTTTCCTCTGTCTGTGGTTAATTTTGAATCAAAACTTAAAGTGTAATGAAATATGACATTTGGAGTCAGACAGTTTGAAAGAGGTTAAAAAACCAAATAATTAAAAAGTTGAATAAAGACTTTAGTTGTCTAGGGAATGAAGAACTCAAGATAATGGCATTTTCTAGAAACTGAAGATTTGTGTCATTATAATCTCTCTTTCTTCAATCATTTGGTTAGCATCTCTTTAAAATAGTTCACTCATTCTTTGTTCTGAAGTGAAAGTGTTATTTGATTACAGCTCTTCATCACATGGACTTGGGCTGTGGTGATGCTTGGTGATGTGGTGATGGCTCTGGGTCTGTGCAGGTGGGTGTGGCTCAGTCTTCCTTCCTCCCTACCCTGCCCAGGCCCTGCTCTCAGAGGTTGGCAGTCACGGCTTTTCTCTCTTCTACTGCTTCTGCTTCTAACAGGCAGATAACGCAGCAGCTCGCTATAGATGTTTGTAAATCAAGGGTGACTCGCTCTCAGGACAGCTCTGAAAGCAGGGTGGATGTCTTGTCCTGGCAGCAGACCTCCTCCAAGTTTGCTGTCCCTTGACTCTCTGCACACTGTGTCACATCACTTAATATTAACTGGATTTTCTAAAAAGTGAATAGCTCACTAGAAATCTTTTTTCCGTTTTGCTGTTATTTATAGGTGAGTATGATGTATAACGCTGAATAAATAAGACTTAATTGAATTCTGCAACTTTTAGTTTTTCTCAGATAATACCCAATCAAACAGGTGTGAAGCCAGATGAACAAAAGGTTCATTTTCCAAAAGAAAGCACAGTATAAATATTTTATTTGACTTCCTTTGTGTTGACATAGCAACAAGATCAAAATACAAAAAGTAAAAATAACACAATAGTTAAAATATTAGTTTGTCTTTTCATTTTAAGTTTGGAAAGAATGAAGACATATGCCCTTTCCACTTTCTGGGATTCAGGGCCCTGGTTCCCAATTCTTTTCTTTTTCAGATCACTTAGAAAGAGTTGCTAAACTTGTTTATTTTGACTTTTTAAACAAAGGATTTCAGAAGTAAGGCAAGGAGATTTTGCCTATCAGAAATACTGTTCTTTCCTTTTCTTTTCTTTCTTTTCTTTTTCATCTGGTGATTTGAGTAAAGGATTTGAAGTCCTGAGGAGCTGGGCATGGTAATATACCCCTGCTATCTCAGCACTTGTGAAGCAGGGGCCATAGGATCAGGATTTCAAGGTCAGCCTTGGCTATATAGCAAGTTTAAGGCCAGCCCGAAGATAAAAACTAATAGTAAAAAGAAGCATAAAGAAAAAGTCACCCTGATGTTAAAGTTACAATGGTCCCTCCCTCTGAAGGGTACTATGTGCATACCTTTCTCTATCCAGGCTACCTTGGGCAGGACATGGCTCTGCCAAAATCCCTAGCTCAGCTTGGAGCCTGATGGGGGCCTCACAGACCTGAGTCCTGGGGCTTGCAGAGTCCAACTGGGGCACCTGTAGCCCATAAGCTGTATGGAACCATGGGTGACCTGACCGTATGTTGATTTAGGAGCTGAAAGCCAGGGCCATTGGTGATTTGCCGAGGATTATAGAACCATCTCTGGTGAGGTAGGATCTTGAGCCCCAGCCCTGGTTTTCCCAGACATTGCTCATGGCCTGTTCATCTCTCCTCAGTGTCACCACTCTCTTCTGTCTGTCCCCCATCCCTGTGGAGTCTCTTGGCCTCTCTATTGTTTTTTGCAAGGCTCCCTCCAAGGGGATGAGGCCACTCTTCACCACAGTGGGTACCCATGGGAACTGCTCCCTTTTTCTTCCAAATGACTGAGCTCTTGCTTTACACAGAATGTTCTTTTATGGTGTTTCCCCCACCCCCACCCCCAACCTAGGTAGAAAAAGTGCTCTACCTAAAACCTCCCAGAAAATTCTTCATTATTTTAGAAATATCTCTTTTCATCAGCTCAGCACTTTTGACACATTTTCAAGTCTGGATTTCCTACCCTTGTCATTTATTTTTTTATTTTGAGGAAATGAAGATTTGGGGAGAAGCATTATGCAGTTTTAAAATTAATCACAGCTTTCTTAAAGACTATTTTCAGAGTTTGGGTGTTTTTAAGGAAATCTCTTCCACGTTATCTCCCTCTTCTAGACTTTTTTTTTTTTTCCTTTAAGATAGGGTCTGCCTCTAGCCCCAGCTGGCCTGGAACTTGCTGTGTAGACCAGGCTGGCCTTGATCTTATAGAGATCCACCTGTCTCTCCCTCTTGAGTGCTGCCATTAAAAGTGTGAGCTACCATGCCCAGCTTTTCACTGGTTGTTCTGAAGAAAGTCTCCATCTGTGAGGAACAGGAGAACTTGGTTTGCTGACTCCAGAGACGATACCGATGTCAGGAGGAATGAATCAACAGGGTGGCAGGGTCTGGCCTCTGTCCTGCCCTGGCCCCTTCTTCCTCCTAGGGAAGTTGGGATTCCCATTCAGTCCACTCTCTCACTAGGGTAAAATGAGATGCAGTGTGTATGTGTGAAGACACTGGACAATTCAAAGTGAAGACGACTGTAAAGTACAGGTGTTTTGTTACTGGAAATACTGATTGGGGCTTTGAGAGAAAGTAAGGCCTTGGTCAGTTAAGTTTAGAAAATAGTACTTTTTCTCCTTGGGACTACTCAATACACTTTAACATATTAAAGTTCCTCTATCCTGTCAGAAAAGGCTCTTATTTAACCCTAGTTAGCTTAGTGTTCTTGGTCATTCCTGCCCTGTCCCTGCCCACAGTCCGTTCCTCTTGTTAGCTGCTTCTATGACCTGCTGTGAGTGGAGTTCTTAAGAGGCATGCGGGCTTACATTTCTTCTGTGTTATTGATGTGATGATTTGCAGGGTAATTTCAGATATAAGAGGTCTTCAGACACCAAATTATAGATCACTGAGGTGCTATTATATTTTGCTATATTTATATATACACATATATAAAATATACATATGTGAATACACCCATTCCCATGTTCATGTACCCCCCATATAATTCTATAACCAAATAGGAGTCTTTTGCCTGATTTATATACATCATGTTTTCTTTGTATAACAGAGCTTGTGCCATCATCAACTTTATAGAAAGCGTTTTTCTTCCAAAGTTTTGCCCTTTTGCCTTTGGCCTAAAGAGGCAGAGCTGTCATAGTTTAAATAGTTCTTCCTTTTGGGAAAAGACCTGAGCGTATTTTCATCTCATTGTAAATGCCGTTGATGTCCTTGTATTCACATTTATATATGAAATCAGAGCTTAGCTTTAGGGCTGGCAGAGGCTCTAGAGATGACTTCATTTGGTGACTCTCACCTCCCAAGCATGTTCTTGGCATGATGGAGAGAGGGTGCTGCAGAGCAGGAAGGCCTGGGGAACTTGAAAAAAATTACACTTGCCCTTCCAACCTTTTGACTATGAGTCTGCCACCATTAGTGTTGTGAGACTCCTCTGGTACATGGAGTGTATTTGTACCCATATGGAGGTAGAGGTAGAAATGTGTTATACTATGATCTCCAACCCTGTATTTTACAGTTGAAGATGATGAGGCTGCAAAGCTTGATGACATCTTCAGAGTCAGACAGGCTGTCGTAGAAGTAGCTGCTAGTAATTGATCTGTGACTTTCTCTCTAAAATCAACAACTGTTTTACCATAATTTTTTGCCATATCACATAGTTATAGATGCTATCATATGCTTTATAATTTTAAATATAGACCTTATATATAAATAATTTATAAAGGACATAGCATACCCCCATTCCACATAGAAATTTAATACCAGTTCTACTTACCATGATTAAAAGATAAAATTAAAAGTAAGTGCAATGAATATATACATTAAATTTTAACTATATAGAAGTGCTATTTCTAAATCTGAATCTGAAAATGTCTTTATGTTAAGAATAGAGATTAGTAAATTATTAGAGATGTTAAAGATATACTAGTCCCAAACTATCACACTCCTTATTATGTAATCAGAAATCTTGCAGAAGAATTTTATAGGCAGTAACAGTCACCTTAGAGAAGGCTTAGCAATGTTTGCCTCCTTGACTACCATCCAAGATCCTATCATGTTCCAACAGTGAGTGAGCTGTATCCTATTCATTAGATATGCTGATTGGAAGACCATGCCTCACAAATGGTACCTTAGTTTGTATATAGGCTAGTAAAGTCATATACTGGATTGCAATCTGAGTAACCCACTAGAAAGACTCAGAACACTTTGCTTACTATGTGTACAATGAGTGTTGTGGAATGAATAGATGAATGAATTAGTGAATGAGGGAAAAATGAGAGTATTGTATTAAGGCACGTAGAATCAATAGATGATGTAAGTTGCATTTTGTTTCAAGTATGTTGAAATAGCTTCATGATGAAGCATGAAAGACCCAGTAACGGCGGACTGTGGCTGTGGAATATTTAACTTCCTATGAGGAGCACACAGATGCATTTGCACTTTAACAAGCCTTCGATCCGTGTCTTTCATAGTCTGGGTCACACCTACCATTGTGCATTAAAAGAAAAAAGCAGTGAAGGTCAAGATTTGAGTCCCAGTTTTTCTCACCCAATAGCTAGATGATAGAAGGAGAATACATATCCCTTGGGATTCTTAGATCTGAAAAAGCAAGGGCCATGTATACTAAGGCCTACCTCAGACTGTTGAGGGAGCATCATTCTATATGGACTAAAGTACTGCATGCAGTTGTCTTTATTGAAATCACTTACTATTAACAGGACCAGTGGGTGTGGAAGAGAATATGCCCAATGTACAATATATGCTTATATGAAATACACAGTGAAAATTTCAAAAACTGGCCAATAAATATGTATTTATGCAGAATGGTAGAGAATGTGGCAGTCTTCTTATTGGAATATTCTGGATACTAGAAGTGTGGTAATGTCTCTCTAGTAAAGGGGAAGAAAAGTTATAATAAAGTACTCTTAAAATCAAAACTAAACTAAGACCATCATTTGGAAGACAATTTAAGATTTTGACATGTATTTCATAACAGTACTTGGACATTTGAATAGTTTTAAAGATACAGGAGAAGTATTAATTGTACCACAAGTCCCTAAACCACATACTTAAAAATTTCGTTCCTTAGACTATACCTATTATTATTGATCCTTGATTATAAGAAATGTATGAATTGAGGTGCTGACTTGGATATGGGGGAGTAGAATTTAACAACAAATATTTAATTTTGTCTTAGTACAAAAGTGATGCCAGCTTTTAAGAAATAATATGCTAAAACTGGGACAAAATCCTTTTTTTCCTCCAATAGGTTATTTTTTTAAATGTTTGTGAATTTCATATATTCTTTGATCAAATTTAGATCCCCTCCCCCATCTTCATCTCCACTAACCCTCCCCAATTTAATGTACTATATTATATATAGAGGATATTATATTATATATAGTATAATATACTCAGGAAGGAGAAAGAAAAAAGAAATAAAGGACCAAGATAGATAGATGATAGATAGATGATTGATATAGATAGATAGATAGATAGATAGATGATAGATAGGTGATAGATGATAGAGGATAGATAGATAGATAGATGATAGATGACAGATAGATAGATAGATAGATAGATAGATAGAT
>NW_008341187.1:200440-223165 GCF_000622305.1 Nannospalax galili | reverse complement strand
GATGATAGATAGATGATAGATAGATAGATAGATAGATAGATAGATAGATAGATAGATAGATAGAATGACAGATAGATGACAGATAGATAGATAGATAGATAGATGATAGATGATAGATAGATAAACTATATATAGAGAGAGTCAAACTTGTGTCCCCAAATGCCCTTCGATGTAGGTCCATCCACTAGAGCATGGTTACCTGCCAAGAGTCTCACCCTTAAACAAGAATGATTCTACGCCTCCCAGCAGCCATCAGTTGCCAATACTTCCTCAGAGAGGGTTGGAGAGTCTTACCTACCTCCCTACATCCATTCTGAATTTTGTCTGGCTTGAGTGTTCATGGGACTACCATGCTTTCACCATTGCTGTGAGTTTATACGAGTAACTGCCCAGCTGTCTGGAAAACTCTGCTTCTCTATGGTCATCCACCACCTCTAACTCTTACAATCTTTCTGCCTCCTCTTCCTTAATGATCCCTGAGCCTTGGGAGGCAGAAGTTTGAAATAAATGTCCTATTCAGGGATAAGCACTCTGCAACCTCTTATTTTCTACACATTGGTCAGTTGTGGGTTTCTGTGTTAATCATCTGCCACATAAAGAAGCTTCTCTGCTGAGAACTGAGAGATGCAATAATATATGGGTACAGCAATAAGTCATGGGGAGTCAGTTTAATACTATGCCTATTTAGCAAACAATAGTATTAGACTCTCCCCTATGGCCTGTGACCTGTCTAGCCACAGGTTCCTAGACCTGGTATCAATGTCAAATATAGGCTCCATCTTACGGAGTGGACCTAAATTCAATTAAAAAGTTTTTGGTTTCGCCCATAATATTTGTACCACAATTGCACCAGTAGGCTTATCTTGCCAGGACAGTTATAACTCAACAGTATTCATAGCTGGGTAAGGTTGATGATTAATTTTCTCTTTCAGTAGCATGCATAGTACCTTTTAGCACTATGAAAGATAGCCAGTAGAGATGAAGATTTGAAGTCAGTATTGGCTTGATTTCTCCATGCTTTTTCTGTGGCTCATATTATGCAGTGTTTTTAGCAATAGGGCCTTACTGTGAAATTCTGGTGGGTAACCAAGAGCAGGGGCAATGACCAGTATTCTTTGAGGGTCTACGGGACCCTGGGTCAACAGCTTCAAAAGAGGGAGTCCATTCCTGGCACTGGGCTTTGTTAGCCTATGGTATCTAGTAGGAGCAATGTCCCCCTATTTTAAGGTAACTCCTTTCAATTTCTTTTTATAATATATATACTTTAAGAAGCTTCTGTGGTGGTAGGTTTCCATATGGCTTTTTCTAAAGGCCTTTAGTGTAGGTTTCCCTCCCATACTCCCTCCTCTGCCCTGCCCTCCCACGCCATTTAACCGTTCCTACTCCGTTATATCATTGTGTTCTGTCTCCCCTCCCATGAAATTTGTCCTTGACCCCCAAGCTATTTATTAGTTTCTTGATCTCTGTGGACTTTTCCAATTGAAACATGCATACCTAAGAATTCAAAGCTAGCATCTGACTGTGGAGACAATCATCCTGAGGTCACCCAGACCCAGAAAAGCGAATGGGACAAAATCCTTAAAACCTTTTCACTTATGTAAATTTAACTATCATGTTTTGATAGTTCAAATGAGAGTGTTTCTGAGAATTGTAGTAAAAGCAACTACTACATTAAAAATATTTGTGAACACTTTTCCTTGTTACACGATTTTAAACTAATTTACCGTCTTGAATTTTAGATTCTTTTTGAAGATTTATTATTTTATTTTTATGTGTATGTCTCTCTGTGTATATGCCACATGTGTAAAGGTGCCCAACAAGGCCTGAAGAGGGCATTGGCTCCCCTGCAGGTGGCAGCGACACAGGCTGTTGTGGGCAGCCCGATATGGGTACTGGGAACCTAACTCGGGTCCTCTGTGAGAGCAGTATGCAGTCTTAACCCTTGAGCCATCTCTTCAAACCCTAGATTAGTTTTAAGAATAGGTTGTTTAACTAAAACCACCATGACAACAACCAAAGACTGGCACCCTTAGTGACTTATTTTATTACTCAGGATAAACTTTGTTGGGTGTTTAAGTAATATAGATATGTCTTGTTGAAGAAAGGTTATTGCTTGAAAAAAATCTTTAAAATTACATTCTCTAATGTAATTGTCTTTGAAAAATGCTGTTATTATGCCACCACTCACTACTTAAAGTGCTGCTCATGTCCACAATGGTAAACCATTCACACAAACCACCCATCATCCTTGTCTAACTTTCTGACGCATCTAATCTGGATGACAATGATAAAAATATGATCCAACATGCTCATTTATAACATGTCTTCAGAACTCTTTAAAAACATGATAAAAGCCTTGAATGATGCCAGGAATTCAGAATAAAACCGTCTAGAGAAATTCTGCTGCTTTGGGCTTAACAGTGTTGTCTAAGGTTGAGATCAGCTGCTATTTCTTCATTACAGTCTTCAAGAACCATCTCATCAACATGACGGGTGTAACAAACTGCTTTTACTTAAAAGCTCAGTGGCGACATTTGACATGAATGGATGTGAATGGCCGTTCAGTTCATGCAGAGGCTGTGGTTGAGGACTGGCTTGTTTTCACATGGAGTAATATTATTCAGAGCTTGTTTTGTGGTATTTACATTGTAAATAATCTATCCACAATTCATGTAACTACTTAATGCTTGCCAGCTCATGGTGCTGATCTCCTGTTGCTGAGGCCCCAGGCATCATGTTTAAATGTTGAAGGAAGTATCTTTAGTTCAATGTGTATGCATGCACATGTGTGTGTGTGCGTGTGCCACGCTGCACTTATGGGTGTCAGAGGATAACTAGGGTGTTGGTCCTTACCTTCCACGTTGTTCCTTACCTTCCATCTTGTTTAAGGTAGGGACTCTTTTCTTTTCTTGTTCATCACTGCATTTTCCAGGCTAGCAGGACCACAATATTGCAGAGATTCTCCTGCCTCCACTTTCCATCTTACTATAGGAACACTGGGATTTCAGATATGTGCTACTATGTCTGCCTTTGGGAATGGAACTGAGGTCCTTACACTTTCATAGCAAGCACTTTACCCACTGAGCCGATTCCCCATCCCTGAAAGTTTTGGTTCACTTTCCCACTGAGATAGCAGCTTAAATGACCTCTGGATCTTCAGTGCAACATTGTCCTCATATTTATTTTTCTTACCTGGATGCTCAATTATTTCCTCACCTGAAGTTTATTAACCATTTGAATTGAACGATGCAGTAGCAAACAATGTGTGGTGTACAAACAAGGAGTAATGGGCTTGGTTTGTTTATTAGATATGTAGAAGCTTGGCCACACCTCAAACGTAATGACTTGGAATCTGTAGCTAGTGGAATATTCTACATAAAAATGGTATTGCTTGGGTCATTCTTTTGAGCAGCAAGGATCTAGAACTCTTTTACATATTAGACATACACATACATGGCTTTTCAAAAGTATTTTGCAAATGTTTTTGTGGCTAGGGAGATGGCTCAGTAGTAAAGTGCTTGCACAGAGAACTTGAGTTCAGATCCCCAGCACCCAAATAAAAAGCCAGGCATAGCAGCACATGGCTAGTGTTGGGGAGGCAGAGACAAGGAGAATCCTGGGGCTTCCTGCCTAGCCAGCCTAGCAAATATGTGAGCTCCAGGCTCAGTGACAGATCCTGTTTCAATGAATAAGATGGAGGATGATTAAGGAAGGCACCCACCCTTGACCTCTGGCCTCCATGTACACCTACACATACATGTGAACAAACAGGAACACATCCATCTGTACATACACACAAAATATTTTTAATTAAAAATTTGTTTGGGGGCTGAAGAGATGGCTCAGTGATTAAGAGCATGGGCTGCTCTTGCAGAGGACTGGGGTTCAATTCCCAGCACCCATGTGTCAACTGACAACTCTCTGTAACTCCAGTTCGGGGGGGAATCCGATGCCCTCTTCTGACCTCCGTGGACATTGCATAACATGGATGCACTTGCATACATACAGGCAATACGCTCATACACATAAAATAAAAATAATTTAAAAATCTTAAAACCTGTTTTGATTGAATTCTGTTTGTTTTATGTATATGAGTATTTTGCCTGCATGTATGTAAGGGCACTCATGTCGTACAATGCCTGTGAAAGTCAGAAGAGGATGTCGGATCCCCCCAAACTGGAGTTGCAGATAGTTGTTAGCTACCATGTCAGTGCTCGGACCTGAACCTGAGTCCTCTGCAAGAGAGACCAGCGCTCTGCTCTAGCTCACATACAAAGTATTTTCTAAATGTTTTAGATCATTGAATCAAAAAGAAAATAATGCACAATTGAAAATATCCTGCTAATAGAGACTCACCAATAAATGTCCCACATTAAAGCCTATACTTCAAGGTATTTTTAGCTTTAAACTCCTGTTGACCTTCTTCAGGAAACTCTTTTCCTAATTCACATTATTGTTCTTATTCATCCACAAAACAGTTTCAAACTTTGTGTTGTTTACAGAGGCTAGTTCTCTGACAGTGTGTACCAAGAGCCTTCCTTGGGCTGTAGATCTATCTGCATACACTGAGCAGTTACCTCTGGAACCACCTCATGCCTAAGCTATTCTTTCTCCTTCTTCAGTTCTTTCCACTGGAATGAAAGCTCCTGGTGTGTGGAGACTCGTGCTCTCTACTCTTTCTCCAGTGCCTAATGATGCCTGGTATAGGATACTCCCTCACTCCATCAACCTTAGAGCAGAGTGGATCTCTTCTTTCGGGGAAGGTCGTATCTGGTTTGGGTATAGAGAGGCCTGATCCTCCTGGCCCACTTTGAGACAAATCTGTGGGACCGTCCCAGCTCCAGGGCTCCTGTGGAAACAGCTGAGATCTCTGTTGCAATGCTTTGCAATCCGCCTACTCCCTCTGCCTTCCCCTTGATCCCTGATGGAGTGTACCTGAGTACTATGCTTGGTCTGTACCTCAGCTGAAGACAGATGCTTCAAATAAGTCATGAAGATCCTCAGTGACTGAGATATACTATAAAGCAACTGCTCAGTCTGGACCAAGATCTGTTTTGATTAAAAGCTTTTCCAGCTTTGCCATTCTGACCCTGTAATGCAGTGGTTCTAACGGGTCTATTTTGCTCACCAGGGGATATTTGGTAACATCTTGAGGGCTGAGATATAACTGGCGTCTTATGGACAGATGCTGGGGATGCTGCTAAATGTGGTACAGGCCACAGGATGGTTTCCTACAACAAGGAATGCTCTAGTCCCTAATGTCAGTAGTGCTGAGGTTGGTAAACCCCTGCTCAGCGGATGAGGAAGCTCGGTCACAAAAACAAAGGTGAGGTCAGGATTGGATATTGCGCCTCCATCATGTTTTCCTAGGGCATGGAGCCAATGTTTTAAGCAACTTTCCATATTAAAACTATTATGTGGTTACATGTATTTTTATTGCATATATTTTCCATTGTTGATGTTTACCAAAAACTCAAAGAAGTGTGTAGGACTGACTCTAAGTCAGTATTTCCATTTTCCTGTGGAAAGATGAGTTCTCTGCTGACATCCTGAGGTTGGCAGTGCCTGTCACTAAGCGCTATAGAGAAAAATATTTAAATATTAATTTAACATCTTTGTCATCCTGGGGCTCATGACTACTGGTCTTAGACTTTCTGTTTTTTCTTGGGGTGGAAATATCCATCCTTCCTTTTGTCTCTGTGTAGAGTAACAAGTGAGCAGTGCACATACAGGAATTCTACACCAGGATCTTAGAGTTTATGTTTCCTGTGTTTTTCCTGACAGTCCCGTGTGTCAGATGGGAACTTGGCCTATAAACACAAAGCTCAATAAAAGATCTTGAAAAAATAAGTCAGCTCCAGTTGCACTGCAGTGATGGCATGACCAAGCTTTGAGATTTGCTCTAGAACACTGCAGGGGAAGCACCATCCTAAAATAGTGAATGTGAATAGTGAATCCAAGAGCAATTGCTTGTAGGGTCCTCAAAGAGGGAGGTCACAGCGACAGAGCAGAATATTGGGAAGCCAAAGAGCCAACAGGCAGCTCAAGGAGAAGATAGGTGTGTCTTGCCTATTTCCTCGCAAACTTTGCACAGTGTTACCATTTTAGGATTAATTCTGATGATCTAGAGAAGCACTTTTTTATTAATTACTTTTGTTCCTTAACAGTTTCATACATGTATATAGTGTATTTGATCACTCTCTTAGAACACAACTTCTTAAACCGTGGGTCACAATAACATATGGAGTTGGGTACTTGAATGTGGGGGTCATGAGACATTTATCAACAGTAAAAGGTTTCAGCACATGCACTGACCAAAAATGAATTTAAAAACCAAATGTGTAATGAATCTTTGGTGTTTCTAGCAGTGCTTACCCGTGTTTTGTCACACAGTTTCCCTCCAGCCTTGTTTCTTTTTAAAAAAATATTTTACTATTTTTATTTTATGTGTATGAGTGCATTGCCTGCATGTGTGTAAGTGCACTTGTGTTGTGCAGTTCCCATAGAAGTCAGAACAGGACGTTGAATTCTTCTGGAACTGGAGTTATGGATGGTTGTTGGCTGCTATATGGGTGTTGGGAATCAAACCCAGGTCCTGTGCAAGAACAGTCAGTGCCCTTAGCCCCTGAGCCATCTCTCCAGCCTCCCAGGCTTGGTTCTGAATGTACAAAGTGAACTTCATACTGTGCGTGATGCCACGCCATGCAAAGCCAAGGGGTGTTGCATGAAACACCTCAGCTCAGATCTGAGACTCTCATATGTTATGACTGTGGTTTCTCTGTTGCTGTGTTTTTGGTGGTTTTGTTTTGTTTTGGTTTGGTTTTTCTATATGTACAATGTTTTTGTACTTAGGAAGCATGAGTTTAAAACAGTGACTTTCAGTGTTTTCCATTGTCATTCCTCAGCCTATATCAAATGAGTGTAGCTGTGGATTGTCTTGTGTGAGGCTGTTTTGAGTTTAAAAATGTTATTTAAGTTGCTGACAAGTTTTATTTAAAAAAAAATCATTAAGTGAATTTGTTTTGGGATTAGGAGAGAGTTTGGCTTGGGATTAGGACAGGAGTTTCTGAAATGGCTCTAAACATATCTCTAACGTTTGTAGTATGTACTTATGGGAAGGAACATTCTCACTGTTGATGATTATAAAATGAAAATATCGATCAGCTTTGAAAACCATTAAAGATGCTCTGTAGCATCAAATATTCGACCAAGATTTAATTGTTTATGCAAAATAAATAAGTCCACCAAACTCATTAATAGGAAAAATTGCTTTTGTCTTTAACAAATGGTAAAATGGGTATACCAAAAGTTATCTTAAAATAAATTTCTTTATGATTTATTACTAGTAACTGTCCCATTTATAAGCCTGTTTTATATGTCTGTGTATCTGGAATCATAGATTAAAATTTTCTCAGATGAAAAGGGTCATGAATGGGGGAAGTTTAAGAAACCTTGCTCTAGAGAATAATCTCCATTATTATCCTTGAAACTCTGCAGACCAAATATGCTCAGGTTATAGGAGATTCATAACAGAAGTGACAGCTGCTTTGATCCCGGCTGGCAGTGGGGGCTCTCAGTCTCCCTGTCTCACTTAAGGCCAACCCCACATGTTGTGCTCCATAAAACCTAGAGTTCCTTGGACCTGTGACATGTGTACACTATGCAGCCAGCCTCTTCTGAGTAAAGAATCAAGACAACTTTCAAAAGTCCTCCAGAAAGGAATGTATGAAAACTGTCTGGCCCTGCACTGCCTCTCACCTGTCAATTTTCTGCTGTCAGCTGGTGGTTTAAGGGCACTGTCCAAAAGTTCCTGAGCTCACACTTCAGGCTAAGAATTGTATCTTACGGAGCTGAACTTTTCAGTTTTACGGTAAACTTTATTCATTTTTAAAGGTGTTTAAAAATTGCTATGTGTATGTGTGTATGTTGGAGGGGGGTGTCCTAGTTTGTTTCTTCATTGCTGTAACAAAACACTCTGACCACTACCAACTTGTAGAGGAAAGGGTTTATTTATCTTACATCTTCTGGGTCACAGTTCGTCAGGGAGCCCAAGGTAGGAACTCAGGGCAGGAACATGGAGGCAGGAGCTGGAGCACAGGCCATGGAAGAACTCTGCTTACTGGCTTGCTCCCCTGGCCCCTGCTCAGCCTGCTTTCTTATGCACCACAGGCCCACCTGCCCAGGGGTGGCACCACCCACAGTGGGCTGGGCCCTCCCACATTGCTCATTAAGAAGATGCCTCACAGACATGGCTATAGGCCAGTCCAATAGAGGCAATTCCCCAATTGAGGCTCCCTCAACCCAGGTGTGTCAAGTTGACACTAAAGCTATCCAGCACAGGGAGGCTATCCAGTGTTTGTTTGATGCAACTATCTTTTACTATATGTTCTTTTCAGAAATTAATCTTCTGTGAATAGGAACTCTTAAACATAGATGTTGGAAATGTAAATTAGCAAAACTCCTTCCTGGGGGTAATTATTTACATATCCTTTAGGGAATTTACTTAAGAAAATAATCTTTTGATGTGTTTAAAGAGCTATCTACAATTATGTTTTTATGCAGCATTGATTATAATGACTCATTACAAACAACTAAATACGTAGCAAAGTGTTGGTTAAATAACTCAGTGCATGTACATGTTAATGGCTGTGATATAACAGTTGGAAAGATATGGTAGGGACCACTTAATGACAGGAAATGATTTCTGATACTGAGGGGAAATAAGATTGCAGCAGTGGGGAATGGTACCTGTCTAACTAGGTTGCAGATCCAGCCAGATGTGGTTACAAGAAGGTAGTTTTCTTATTAATATTTTCTATACATTCTACATTGTATACAAATTAGTTTTGTAATAAGTTTTTAAAAGTTATTAAAGATGAAGGTACTGTATGTGATTTGTGTGGATAGCAACATGCACAAATCATGTAACCACTTAGTACATCGAATAAGCCCAGATATAGCCAGCGCCGTGTTCAGACAGGATGCCAAGGCCCGGGAAGTTCCTTCTAGTACATTCTGAAAGCCACTTACCCCTTTCCCTCCTCTCCTACCTCTGATTGCAGAGGTTAATGCCTAGCTTGTAACCGTATGTAATTGGATTTAGGTTCATGGCTGCTTCTACCGAGCATTACATTTGCAAGTTACTCCTAATGCTGTGCCAGCTGTAGTTTACTCAGTATTAGAGCTTGGAATAGTCCACATTTGTGTACACACACACACACACACACACACACACACACACACACACAGTGTTTTCACGTTTTTTTTTTGTTGTTGTTGTTGTTTGTTTTTTCAACAAGGTCCTATGTTTCCCAGGCTGGCCTTGAACTTGGTATTTAGCAGAGGATGACATTGAATTTCTCATCCTTCTGCCTTTATCCTCTGAGTGCTAGAATTACAGGTGTGTGGAGTCAGTCCTGGTTTATGCAATATGCTTGAATTAAACCTAGGGCTTCATGCATGCCAGGTAAGCACTCTAGCAACTGAACCTTATTTCCAACCCCATGCCTGTGTCATTTTTCTTCATCTCTTCTACTGTAGGTAGACATAGGATTGTTTGCAGTCAGGTGCTGTTCTAGATAGTGCCTCTGTGAGCATTGTTTTGGATAATGTCCAAAACATGTACATGTTAGCGTTGAGACATACCTAGGGAGAGAAATGCTCGCTGTGAGGCAGGGCTCTGTTGACTTTTCCAAAGTGGTTTGGACTAACTCATGCCTGCAACTTTTTTCTCTGTAATTTAAAAAATCCTGATCACAAGTTTTGCCCAAGATGCTTTGAACTCTCTTGGGTTATTTGATGATGTTGTATTGAAAATGCCTTTTACCCTCATTAGGGGTACAGCTTATGTTGAATATTATGTTTTGAATCTGAAATATTGGCTCTAGGTTCATATTTGAGTATTTGTCCCCAGCTAGAGCTGCTGTTTTTAGGATGACATATAACCTTTGGTGTGGGACCTACTGAAGATCAGACCACCTCCAGTTTTGATCTAGCTCTTTTCTTCTCGGTGGGCTGCTGTGGTGACCAGGAGCCTCATGCTACCTTCAGTTTGCTCTCACCTCTGTCTTCCCCAACATGATGGACTGTGCCCTTGGAACCCAGGAGCCACAATAAACTCTTCCTCTTTCTGTTAGGTATTTTGTCACAGCAATGCAGAAAATAACCAGTAGAGACATCAGGTGGCATGGTATTGGCCGGTGGAGCAAGCCTTCTCCTTCCCCAGAGCAGCTTTCAGCCTCTAGTGCTTGAGGATAGAAGAGCAGCTGACGATGTTCTCTTCTAATAGCTGTATTATTTTTTATTCCAGCAAATGAACTTATAAAAAAGTTGGCGTCTTCATCTGCATTGGGACCTCTGTACCTAAGGCTCAAAGAATATAGTGGAACAAGGGGCAGAGGGACTACAAAAGCATCTCTCAACTCTCAAGAGAGTGTGATGCACACAGAAAGCCACACCTGGCTGACGTGTAGGGAATAAGAGACTGCAGAGTGTGTGTCCCTTGATAGGACTCTTAGATTAAATCTCACCACCCATGGCTCAGGAACCATTGTGGAAGATGGGGCAGAAAGACTGTAAGAGCCAGGATTGGTGCATGATCATAAGGAAACAGCATCTGTCTTCTAGGCCTTTGGAAACTTGCTCATATGAACTCATAGCAATAGTGACAGCATGCACAAGACCCATGTAAATTCAATGAGACAAAAACCCAGCATAGAACTGGGGAAATGGGCAAGAGGCCCCAACCTTAGCCTGGCAGCTGATCACTGCTGGGGTGAGGGAGAGTTGATCTTCTTTAAGGGAGTGATGCTAGATAGCTGACTAGATTTCAGTGGATGAACTCACACAAAGGGACATCTGGGTGCAAAAACTTGACTCAGTAGGCCTTAACATGTAAGACAGAAAGCATGAAATCCAGTGGGTGTGCTATTGGTTGGGGGGGTGCAGATGGGGGAGGGGACCTGAATATGATTGGGATATGCTGTATGAAATGCACAAAAATTCAATGAAAAATATACATTGACAGGAAAAAAAAAAAGAGAGTGCTGAGTAAAAACAATGGTAATGTGTTTAAAAACACAAAATCCTCTTATAAATTATGTCATACCAGCTACGAGATGTGCTGATCTTATAACTTTTTTAAGTCAAGTGTTCCAACATTTAGAAGTGGGAATACTTGTCGAACCCCTGGAAGGCAGCAGGCCCACTGGAAGAAGATCCCTCTCGTAGGCTGCTTGCTCAGATTTGGAGCCTGAACATCTGCCCACCTCTGGCCAGACACCAAATGACATCAGATGAACTAAGAAGCTCACTGGGTATCCTTCATTGGCACCCCAAAATACCTGGAGGTAATTAATAATGAAGTGTGGAAGTTACTGCTGCCACGCTTCTACACTGCTTTGTGCCTACATATGCTTTTCAAACTTCTTTCTGTCTGGATGCAATAATTGTTTACGAACACAGCTCCATAGGCATCTTGGAAGTCTGTACCACATCCTAAGGAAAGGCCGTCCATCATCCTAAGTTCAGCCCTGACTCATGCTGTTTTTAAATATTAAAGGGCACTGGTCGTTGATGCAAAACCTTGCCAATCCATAGTTTCTTGACTTCTGTTTCTGGTCAACTTGCAATGAACCATTTGTTTAATTTTCTGTAATGGGATTTGTAACACTTTTTTTGTGAAGGAAAAATAAATTTCAAAAGTACACAAAGTGTAGAGAGAAATATTTGAGTATGTTGGGTGGAGATGAGGTGTGGGCTACAGGAGGAAGGCAGCAGGCCATGCCTGGACTGGTGTCAGTGTTGTGGGAAGAGACTTAAGTTTCTAGTCTTTGGTGGTTCCGGGGGATCTCTCAGTCAGTGGGGGCCCTTCTCCCTGGGTAGCTTGGAAGCCTGCCTCCCCCTCCCACTTTGCTCATGCATATTGTGGATGTGCTGCTGATCTGTGACACAAAGTATCTCCTTGTTTCATTTCTTGGAGTTAGTGGGAACTTGTTTTCTTAAAGAGTAGATTTTGGGCAGGGCTCAAAACTCTAGGTCTTAAAAAGGGTTTTCTCTACTTGAAAAAAAGAAAAGAAAAGAAGAAAAAGAAACCTCCTTCACGCATGCTACATTTTGTGAAAACTTTTGTAGAAACAAAGAGGATGACAGCCAATAGCCTTGGGTAGAACAACTCCAGGTGGGGTTGTAGGATGGGTACAGGTCTGGAGCCTGTGGTTTGTTCTGCTGTACGTCTTTGCTCAGCTTCTTTATTTTTGCATTCTAACAGAGTTATAAAACCATGCCCTGGGCTTGATTTGTGTAACTGTTGTCAGGTGTGATAAATGTTAATGTAATAATATTGATTCATTCATTGTGCTGAGTCATTATGGGCCAGTTACAGTGATAAACAGCAATTCATTTTGTTTTATTTGCAAAGGTAGTTCATTATAAGTGAACACAGAAGGTTGGCTCTTAACTACACCTGCATGCACTATCATCAGGAAAATAAGTATGGTCATCTATCCTATGTAGGCCTAAGGTAGCTGTGGTTTAATCACTAAACAAACAAGATAAGACAGCGTGTGGATAATTGCACCAATATTCCTATTGAGAGGCAGTGGCTTGCATGCAACTTTCACAGCCAGAGACACTGAATGGTGGTTTTGAATCACCTCATGAAGGGGAGTGAGTGAGATCAGACTCCACATGAGACTCTGTTCTTTGCTTCAATTTATTTATCCACGTACTTACAAGGGAGACAAGATCTTGCTTTTATATTTCTTGATGATTGTGTATAAGTTGAAGTTTTGCGAATCAAGTCAGTTGAAGGACTGGGAGGGAGTGAATTTTATTAAAGTTAGATAACATCCTCTTAAAGAAACTCAAGAAATGGAGCCTAGGGACCCCTGCTTCCAGTGCTCTGCCTCTTTCTCTACATACTTGCTCCTTGAAAACCTATGTGCCTTGATTCTGCCCTCCTGCTCTGATAGGAGAAAGGAAAGATCAATCTGAGCTTAGCATAGTGTGTGATGAGAGAAGCTTCCATAGAATGTGATGCTATAGCCCTTCCAGATCAAGGTCAGGGTCAGCACAGGAAGGGTAGGAATGGAGGGGACTTACTTGTTTGGGACCCCTAGGAAACAAAGGCCAGCTTCAAATTGCAGGGTCACTGCACTCTGATCGCCTGTGTGTGTTCCTTCCATCTCCACCAGGACTCTGCCTCTTCTTCCTGATTCTCATTGCCTGTATGCCACATGCAGCTGATACTCTTTTGATGGGTGGTTCCTTGTGAAATATTTGTCGAGTTGGAAGGAGGTAGCATGGCGGTTCAGTCTCTCTGTGTCATGTGCCAATATAAAACACACTTGGCATTGAAATGGAAACCCATTGAAATAAAATGTTGAATATAAGAGCTTTCTATACCCTAAAGAGAACCTTCCCTATCCTTTCTCCCAAGTGTGAACTTCCATGAAAATGATGGCCTTGGGTGTTAAAAAGATATGTAGCTTCCCACTGACTCTAAGGTGGCAACTGAGCATTTAGAGATCCTCCCTGGGCTTTCTTGTCTCAGATGTGTTTCTAAAGCCAGCTGCATGCAGTTTATAAGGAGTCATTGAAACATCATTAGCACTTGGCTTGACACAGGCCTGGGTTGCCCTGGGCTCAGAAAGTCCCTTTTCTTCACTCTCTGTTCCATTTCCACAGTCATCCTCCCACATCTTTTGTATTTTATTGAAACAAAACATTGAAATTAGTCTAATCATCATTTTATGCAGGGAAAGAAATCCTTTCCCTCTTATTTATTTAAGGATCTGGCTTCGAGTCCATCTTGGAAAGTGCCCTTGTCTCATACGTCGTACCAGACTGGGTTATTATCTGTGACCTGCATTAACATTAAGAGGAATGAGTATGTATTTGTTTACAACAGCCACTTTGGATTTCTGCAAGAAATATTTGTATCCTTTCTGAGTCACAATCTGAAAGGCTGCCAGTTACAAAGAAGTTGGGTTTTTCTAGTCTAGTTGCTGTTTTGGTTGGCAGACAGTGTGGCCTCTTCACCCGCCCTCCTCTGATTATAGCCAATGATTGCATAACATTTTCAGATCAGAATTCTTTTTTTTTTCTTTTTTTCTCTTTTTTTGGAACACTGACTTGAGACACGTGGCCCTGGAGGAATCTTCATGGATGCCTAAAACCCTAAGGGAATTCAAGAAGAAAACTATTCCATTTGCTTTCCAACGGCTAAGGTTGTATTCAGATTATCTAAGAGAGATATTGGTAAATCCTTTTAGGAATTAGAAAGCCGTGTTCATTTTCCCCTTAAAACCAAATTCAAAGAGAAAATATTTTTGAGTGATTGAATAGACCTTTTAATGTAATGCAATGGAGCATGGCTTTTATTTCCGTGAACTCAGTGGGTCTGGATGAAGCTGTTTTGCCTGCTCAGTCTCCTGGAAGTTAAACAGTAGCAATGACCCTAGGAGTTTCAAAGCTTGAGGATTGATTTTATTGTTTATTTGGTCTATGGATGTATTTGTGGTAAATTCCTCCCTTTCGGTATTTCATAGTTTTGATTTGTAGGCTCACCCTCAATGGTCTGTATCTGTGGGAGTCTTCACAGTCTGGTTAAGGATATTTCTCTACAGAGAACTTGTGTTTGCTTTTCACTGCAGATGCCTTTGATCTGAAACCACTTATGTGAACTGCATATCACAAGGGTTCTTATACTCAGCAGTAGAACGAGTTTTGTCTTCAAAAGCCAAATTCAAGTTAAATCCAACTCTGAGTTTTCGGAGAGAATTTTCTCTTTCTCTACTCAGAGCTCATTCTTGAGACAAACAGTTTTTAGTGACCCTCCGAAGGTCTCTGTTTTACACAGTGTCATGGTTTTAACATGTCCCCTCAGGAAAGCATGTGTTGAAATGAAACAGTGTTAAGATGGAGCCTAATGGGAGGCGGTTAGGCTTACCTTTGTGAATGGATTAATACCAATTTCAAAGAGGCTTTATGAAAGAGTGTGAGGCTGTCCGCCCAAGGTCTAGCTTTTTTCCTTACACTCTTGACCTTCTGCCTTCCAACATGGGAAGAAAGTCCTCAGCAGATATGGTCCCTGAATCTTAGACTTTCCAGCCTCACCAATGAACCATGAGTCAAATAAACCTCTCTTTGTTATCTCAATTACTTTTCTGTTGCTGTGATAAAATACATTGACAAAAGTAATTTAAGGGAGGAATGGCTTGTTTAGCTCACAGTTTGGAGGTTACAGTCCATCATGGTGGCAAAGTCACAGTGGCAGGAGCTTCAGGCAGCTGGTCACATTGTAGCCACAGCCAAAAAGCAGAAAGCTGTGAGTGCGAATGCTTGTGATCAGCTCACTTTCCTTTCCTAGGCCATTTATCCACAGTAGGTGGACCTTCCCACCTCATCAAGGTAATTCTACTCACGCATGCCCAGAGGTCTGAGTTTGGCAATTCTAGATGGCATCAATTTGACAATTGAGATTAACCATCACACCTGTTTCTAAATTACCCAATCTAGGGTATTCTGTTTCAGCAGCACAAAAGGACTAAGATACATGGTCTACTCATTCTCATTTCACCGCAGTTTTGGGGCCCATTATCAAATCTTCAGCTATTAGAATCCACTTTCTTACCCTCATTCTCCTGGGCTGCCTTTGCACCAGAACCTACTTGTTACTCAGTTCCCTTTTCCTTTATAGCCTCTTTCCTTTATAGCCTCTGGGCACAGGCCATGCGCTCTTTGAGCTCAATAAGCTTGTAAAATGATGTTTATTGTGTCTTACCCACCATTAGTAGGTATTTCTATTAGGAACACTTCCAAGTTGTCAGGTTGAAGAAATGGAAGTTGAAGTTTGAAGGTTTGGGTTAAATACCAGCTCTGCTAATTTTTTCCCAGGCTTTGCATGAGTGACTCCACCTCCCTGAGCTTCAGCTTTCCCTTCTGTAGAGGGTCAGGGGGCATAATACCTCACAGGGTGTTTTGCATACCAAAAGGCTTTACAAAGAAGCAAGTTTTCACTCTTAAGTATAGCCTGTAGTAAGCATGGTTGATGAGCCGCTCAGGATCCTTGCAGGGTGATGCCTTCTCTGCAGAACAGTGCCTTCTTCCACAGTTTGTGGTAGTGTCTCCTGCCAGGCTGCCAGCCGCCCTCTCATTAGGAGAGATGTATTCCGATTCCCATGTCAGATAGGCCTTCTCAGGAACCTAAATGAACCCGTCATCACAATGCTGCTTTTCCCACCATCACAATTCTAAATGTATGTTAAAAAATTAGGTAGAATTTAATAAACACATCAAGAATAAACTGCCTGTTGTGTTTTGAAATTATTTAATTTTTCAGTATTTCACTTTTTTTACCTGAACTATATAATGCACATATGATTCTGAGGCTTAATTAAAGTAAGCTTTGGTTGATCTAGGATAAAAGTGTGGTTAGGAATGATTGTGAGGACCAACCTGGTTGGAAATTAAAGACTAAGGGCTTTAGAGATCACTTTTTGATACACGTTGATAATCTCTCCCACTTTCTGTCATCTAAGTTATAATTAGATTATATTTATTTACCTACTCTGTATGCATGTATGTATGTATGTATGTATGTGTGTGCACGCATGTCATAGCATGTGTGTGGAGGTCAAAGACAACTTTCGGGAGGTGCTTCTCTCCTTCTATCATGTGGGCCCCAGGGATTGAACTCAGGATGTCATGCTTGGCAGCAAGTGCCTTAAGTGCCAAGCCATCTCCCTGGTTCAAGAATTTTATATACTCTCTCTTGACTGTGAGCTTTAGGCAAACCTCTAAGTATAGAGTACTGAGGGCAAGGGTGGGAAAAGATGCTGAAATGTTGTTCTGGGTTTGTGCTCAGGAAGCATGAAGAAATTCAAAGACATGAAGGTATTCTCAGAATATCTTTGAGCTGAATATATAAAAACAAACAAACAAACAAAACCCCAAACAGTGTTAGAACTGAAATTGTGAAAGGGTCCTTAGCTCCCCAAGCACGGAGGAGGACCCAGAGGAAGGGGCTCTCAGACCCTTGTCAGATTTTGATTCCGGATTTCTGAGTTTCATTTGCTTCATCTATTTCAGGGTGTTTATGTGGAGATTGAGCAGGTCTGTTCCACTGCTTGCTGTTTAGCTCTTGTAAGTGTTTGCTATTTTATATGCAAATTTATTGCTATCCTCATTTTCATCATCATTAGAGACTGTCCTCTCAGTAAAGTGTGATACAGGGACTGTAGTTCTATTTTAAGTGTCTGTGAAGTTGACCCACAGACTGTTGCAGCCACTTTATAGGAATTTATGCTACAGAAGACAGCAGTGCGTTGCAGTATTATGGCCAAGAAAAAACTTCCACCTTTTCCTTCCTTTTCTCCACCCATTTCTGTTCCTCCCTTTTTTTTTTTTGAAGAAACCTTGTATCCAGCTTACGATAGGATCTGGATGCCTGTTTCTCAGCCGTTCCTGAGATGTTCTGAAAACCTCTCCCTCTCTAGGTTGGATGGAGTCCACACTTGTGTTTGGGCATCATTCCTAACAAATATACACGGTCTATCATTAGAACCTCTTCAGTGTGATTACCTGTCTAACTCCACTGTTGACACCAGAATGCAAGCTGCAATCATCTCTCTGGGATACTGTAGTCTCCTAGGCCACCCTCCATCTACTCCTGCTTTGAGACAAATGTTTTCCACTCCGGCATCAGAGTGGATGTTTTCAAAACCTAAACTAGATAAAACCTTCCAGCCTTGCTCCTTAGCCTCATGATCTTCCCATGAGCCCTGAGACTCCCACATGGCTGAAGACGCCCTGCCTGTATATCCATCATTCCTCACATGATATCCTGGCTCTGCCACACAGACCTTGATTTTGCCTTGCTTTGTCCTGCTGTGGGACTCTCGAACATTAGTACCTGCCTTGGGGGGGGGGGGTCTCATTTCATTCCTCAACCCCTTCTTGTCCTTCAGACCTAAGGAAATCTTCCCTAAATTCTAGATTGAGTCAAATTATCTTATTAAAGTCTTTCCCAGCACTTTCCCCATCACTTGATATGTGTTCTGTAAGGCCAGAGAATTATTCAATTTTGTTCTTCTTTGTATCCTTAGGGCCTGCAATGGCCTGGTTCATGAGGATTCCATTAAAGTTTGTTGAGTGAATAATTTAAAGGGAAATTCAGGAACTGAAGACAGAGCAACTGCCTCACTTGGTACATTCCTCCTACAACTCAAGAGAAGGTGTGTGTGAATCTCTGAACCATCATGTCAGAAGGGTCAGATGAAGTGGCGGGTACAGTGTGTGACACAGGATCACACTCCAGTCTGAGATGAAACAAGAAACTGCCTCTCTTGCCAGCTCTGTAAAATGATTCCTTTGAAATAGTCCCCTCCCCTCTCATCTCCACATTCTCTGCTGCCTCCTGTTCTCTCTCTCTCTCTCTCTCTCTCTCCCTCCCTCCCTCCCTCCCTCTCTCTCTCTTTCTCTCCCTCTGGGTGTGTTGGAAACCCCTTCATTTCACCTGCTGCTGGATCATCTCTAGGGACTATAGTGCCACACACCAGGGTGAAGTGGCCTGCTGCTGTTTGCAAGACTCAGCTAACACAGACCCTGTGCTAAACATGTGGACAGTGTCTTCCATTATTGTATGTCATCTCTAAATGGGTGAGGGCTTCTGGAAATGTGTTTCGGAGAGGGATGTCACAGCTGGAACTTGAATTTCTTTTTTTCTGACTAGTGCTAAAAGTATTGACTTCAAGATTTATGCTAGGGTGTAAAAGCTGGAAATGTAGATGGTTTCATATAATTTTGAAATCTGAGTTCAGATTTGTCAATCAAATAATAGTAAATATCTGAAATTTTAATTAGTATGCAGTTTTCAATGTGTCAGCTACTTATATATGCATCAGTGTGGCTCATAAAATATATTTGCAAATAAATGAAATTGTAATTTTTATACATAGTATTTTCCATACTGCTCTCCTATCTCTCTGTGTGTAGTTGTTTTTCAATTGTAAATGAACAAAATTCCCTGAAGGTTAGTATAAATATATGCATGAAAGATCATTTTTTAATAGCTATGAACTTTGAATTGTCCTCCCCAAATAATTTTGTCTGGTGATTAACATAGAAACCTACAATTGGCCAAAGTGTGGAGAACAAGAGGCTCCAGAGCACTTTTCCCTAAATAGGACACCTATTTCAAACTTCTGCCTCCCAAGGCTCAGGGATCATTGTGGACGAGGGGGCAGGAAAATTATAAGAGCCAGAGGTGGTGAATGACCACAAGGAAGCAGAGTTTTCCAGACAACTGGCCAGATACACAGTTTAAGTCTTCTTTTAATTTTTTTTCCAAAATTATTTTTATTTTATGTGGTTGAGTGTTTTGTCTACATGTATGTATATGTACCACATGTGTGCCATGACCATGGAAGCCAGAAGAGGGTGTCACATACCCTTGAACTGGAGTCATACATGATTGTTAATGATTGTTAGCTACCATGCAGGTGCTGGGAACAGAACCCAGGTCCTCTGCAAGAGCAGCCAGTGTTCTTAACTTCTGAGCCATCTCTCCTGCTCCAATTTTGTCTAATTCTAATTTCATTTTTGAAGGACATTGTTTAATATCCTAAAATCATTATGAAATTTGGTTGTTTATATAAATGTCTTCAAGTGATTCCAAAGAAGAAATATTTCAGTATTATTCTGTGTAGAAATGTTCTTAAATCATGTTAATTAGAAAAAGAATAGGAAATGAATACTCTCCTTGCAGATTTAGTTTTGTGATAATGTTCCAAAGTCAACTGGAAAAAGCCCTAGATCCTGGAAAATTAGTGGCAAGTTTTTTTGTTTTGTTTTTCTTCTAAAGGTATGTAGTAAAGATAAGGCCAAATAAAAACAGGAAATTCTGCCTTAAAAGCCAGTGTCCTAAAAGCCATTCAGTTGTAATGGAACATGACAGTAAAATGGTGAGAACTTCTGGACAAGGGAGTATATATATTTAAGGCTCTTCATGTTTGAAGAGGAAATGGAAAGTTGATATAATTTTCCAAAACATATTTTTCTTTAACTTTTCATATTCCTTCAAATCATGCATTTTAGACTTACATGTTTGTGTCTTGAAAACTGGTGGCCACTCAGAGCATCCAGATTACCAGGGAGGTCAAAACTTCTGCTTAAACTTAAAGATAATTTTCACTTTATGTGTGAGGAATCTTGTGGCGCTAGAAAGCAAAGACTTTATAGAATTCCTTGCTAGGTGCTCTTAAACAACTCGGCTTCTTTTTCAATTATCCCTACTGATGATCTAGAACTTATTCAAAAGAAAAAAAAAATGAGGCCTCAAGTTTACAGGAACTGGGAGGAACAGTTTCCTTGTTGACCTAAACAACATTTTGAGAGATCAGAGAGACACAGTTTTCTCTTGTCCATGTTTTCAGTGTGATTGTTGCTAGACTTGGAAGCGATGGTATTTCACTGTTTTTAAATCAGAACCAGGCTTATTTGAATTGAATTTTTGAGGAGAACTCTGAAGTTGATTAACTTCTGTGTTGCAGACCTATATGTAATCAGATCTACCTTTAGGCAGTGGCCCAGATCCTTATATTATTTTGTCAGTTATTGACATTCAGGCTTAGTTATGAAATTAAAGGGGGAAAGCATTGACCTTCCCTAATACCTCTTAAGTTCGTTTTTCTTTGTTTATCCCTCTGTATTGGAAGCAGCTCAGGGTTGGAGTTTCTCAGGAGGGAAGGAGAGGAGCAATGGAAAAAGCTGTCAGGTAAGGGAAGATTCCTGGAAGAGCCTTCTGTTATGGGTCATCATTACTCCTCACTGATGAAGCAGGCAGGTGATGGTGTGTGGTTGGCTGGATGCTTCTGACTGAGCCCCTTCCATGTTACTTACGTGTGTGGGCTGGAGAGGGGCTGGGCTCTGCCTCACTGTTCTGCCCTCTTGAGGCTTTAGTGAGCTAAATGAAGGAAGCCTCAGGGCTATGAGGATGGTGGTTCCAATCCCAGTTTTCTATTTGCCAACCACATGGCCAATTCCAAGTTGCCTGAACCTTTGCTTTTTTTGAAGGGTTGTAAAGAATGTAGGAGACTAGACTGTGGACTTTCATAGTATGTGTACAGTCTCTTTCTGTCTTTCCTCTGGAAGATCAAGAAATAGTTTGGGGCCTATCTCATCTCTGCTTGTTAGAGTTTAGGACTTCAGTCTCTCTAGGATTAAGCGGCTTTGTTTGGAGCAGTTTTGAGGCTTCTTCCTTTTGTCATCAGAAACGTTTAACCCATCTGGGACCACTGGGCCTTTTCTGACATCTTGTGAAGAAAAATTTGTCTAAAGATTCAGGCTCACAGCCAGAAATGCTAGTTAAAGGACCCTCAACCCTAGTGCCAACTTTCCTTCCTCTCCACAGGAGCATCGACCTCAGGCCCAGCACAGAATGGAAGGAGTGGTTTGGGAGAGTAGAGATGACTTTCCCAAGCTGAGAGGGGGCTGGACATTGTTGTCAGTGCAGATAGACCTGAAGACAAAAATGAAAAGATTGATCCCGATTGAAAAAAAAAAGTAAGAAGCACTGCTCTTAAGGGAGATCAGGGTGCAAGAAATGAGCCATTCGAATGCACCTGCACCTCCATATATGTCACCAATGGGATCCTTCTGAGAATCTGAGAAAAAGCCGATTTAGGCCTCAGTCTTACTGCTGGTAATGTTGTGCAGCAAGGGAGAAAACTATTGGAGATTAGACCTTATGGAAATCATTTTGAATAAATCTATATGTACCTTGTGATGATTGAATAGCCTACATGCACAAGTTCTGTGGGAAAAAGAAAGAAATAGGTTGGGCTGGGGATCCTAAGGCTGGAGCAGCAAGATGAACTCAGCCAAGGAAATCATGGCAAGACAGTACACTATGCACTGATAGGCATGGTCATAGGTTGCCTTGGCTAGGGTGTTTGAATAGGTTGAGAAAAAAACGCAAGAAGATAAGCAAAAATATTCCCTTGTTGAGACACTGTGATAGGGCCTGTAAGGTCCCGTGATACTCACATTGTGTTGGGAAGGGGTTGCAGTCACACTGGCTAAGTGTCTCAGCGAAGAGATCACGTATGAACATCAGTGCTATTGTATAGACTTCAGATGGAACAGGGCCCCTGACCTCGCTCTCTTACTGAGAAGAAACCACTCAACCAGAAACCAATGAGGCACATCCTGAGATTCAAAGCTAGGTGTCTCCAAACCCAGAGGATGAATTCTTACCTGGGCAGTGGACAGCAGGAGCAAGCATCAGTGATGGGATCAATATGTGTCTACTTCAAATGGTGCTGCAAGCAGCCTGAGACTGCTTGGTATCTGTGAGTGATGAGGGTCTTCTTGGCAACGTTACTCTTTTCATATACTTACTCTATGCCTTGCTTTGGTTACAGTAAGAACAACATACACCCTAGTCCTCCAGCCTCAGAGGCCTATACCATAGCATTGGCATTTCTTCTAAATCACTTTTTTTTTACCCATATTTAGACTTTATTTTACTTTTTTAAACTTTTTTTTTAATTTTTTTAAAATTATCTATTTAATAACCATATAATTAAAAGAAGCATTTCATTACAACAGCATTGACATATTCAATAACAATTTCCGGAGCTAAGATGCATCTCTTTCAAAATTGACTGTAAATGTTTAGGTTTACAGTTGAATTAATACAGTTATACAATATTATAAGCAGCA
>NW_008341187.1:195955-199348 GCF_000622305.1 Nannospalax galili | reverse complement strand
TTGGGAGGAGCCCCTGGCTCCTTTCTTTTACCAGTTCCATCTATGTGAAGATAAGTCAAAGGTCCTGCTCGACCATTGTTGGCTTCTCTTGGAAGCATGGAGGAAATGATTCCTCCGTGTTGACCCTCCTCTTTATAGACTGGACACTGGTTCAAGTCCATCTGGTGAGGTCTCCTTGGCCTTCTAAATCACTTTTATATGTGTACTGCTCCAGGATTTTTGGCCTGAACCTTTTCCCAAGGGGAGCTGGCTTGTAGGTAGTTGAGTGGGTGGAGTGGGTGTCCACCTAACTCTGGGGGCAGCCATCTTTACCTGGGATGAGGTGAGTGGGTGGGTGGAGGGTTTCCCGCTTTGCCCCCTGTGACATACTGTATGTCATGTCAAATCAGACTCATGTCAAATCAGACTCAGATGTGGAGAGGGCAGATTTCTTGTCCCTCATCATCAACAAATGACTTGTGTTTGATATTAGAGGAGAGATGGAATATGGGCAGATTTTGAGCCATCTGTATGTGATGAACATTTGTGTCTTAGCTCCCGGTGTTAGCGGAGTAGACTTAGATAGAGCCTCCAACATGGGATGAGTACCTTTATGAGAAGAGGAAAAGATGTCAGAGCCAGCTCTCTCCCCCATGTGAAGGCATAACTGTAAGCCCGGTCACAGGCCCTCACCAGAAACTGAATCTGCTGACACCTTGATCTTAGATTTCCAGCATCCAGAACTAGGAGCAACAAGTGTCTGTGAAGCCAACCATCCTGTGGTATTTTGTTACAGCAACCTAAGCTTGCCGAGATACTGGTCATCTCTGTACTTGTGCTGGACTTGAAGAGCACACAAGTTATGCAGAGACCCTTGCTGCCTGCTGAGTCCTCAACAGTGGTCAGGTGATGAGGGCAGCTTGCTCCGGCCTTTGGCTCTCAGCTTCTTCGGAACAGTCAACAAGGGCCAGAGGAAGAGTTGGGACAAGTGGGGGCAGCTACTTCTTGAATTTTGGGATCCCGTTGGTGCCAACTAACCCACACAGGGCATGTTGAAATCGATGGCGCTTCCTTTCACCTTTCTAGCTTGTCTTCCTGTTCTACATGTCAAAGGTGAACCCATCTACCTGTCTCTTCTCCCTCAAAGATGCTAGTCACCCTTTGGAATTCAGTTCACTGTGCTACCTTTTGCCTAGACATTCTGTGGGTTCCCAAAACAAAACAAACAAAAAAAGACTCTGGAGTCTCTTGTCATTCTTTTAAAAAAATATTTTATTTATGTGTATGTGTGCATTGCCTGCATGTGTGTTAGTGTACCTGTGTCCTGCAGTGCCCACAGAGGTCAGAAGAGAAGGTAAGATTGCCCTGGAACTGGAGATACAGACAGTTGTTAGCTGCCCTGTGGGTGCTGGGAATTGAACCCGGGTCCTCTGCAAGAGCAGCCAGTGCCCTTAACTGCTGAGCCATCTCTCCAGCCCCTGTCTTTCTTTTTCTTATGCATGGGTGGGAGTGCCTGTCTCCTGCAGCTGTCTGTATCCCCAGTAGAAACAAGTGGGATATGGAATCCTGAGAGCAAATTGGGTGCTGGTTTTGCTGGTTGCTTCTGGGAGCCACTGTTTCCAGCAGCGCCACCTGTAGGCAGTGCCTCAGCCTGATTCCAAACACCTTTTACATTTATATCCAGCAATGAGGCTTAGGGTGGGCAGACATTCCAAATGCCATGTTGTCCCATCCTACACTTCAGTCTCAGGCACCGTGCCCTGCCTAGTGGCCTCTGTCTAATGATTGTCTTGACTTTCTATTTAAATCCTGTATTGTTCAGTGCAGTGTGTATAGGTGTCCATTCTCACGTATCTCTGCCTCTGGGTGTAAGTTGGTGGTTACAGCCATGACATGCTCAGATAAATTGACTGACCAGTCTGCTTCATACTGGGGGGACAAAGAGGGGACAGGCCCATTCTATCTGTTTTTCTCGTATTTTAAAAGTTCGTTTTCAGAGTCAATTTTAGGTTTCCAGTTGACTTAAATTAGTAGCTAGATGAGAAAACGCAGTAGCTCATAGTAACTTGATCATTAATACCCTTGAATTCTGACTATAATATTGACCATTATGATTGACTATCTTGATCTTAGGGTCAAAAGGTTAGGATGAGGGTGGACTGAGTTGCAATGTATTTTTGTTTGGCTTAGAATTATAGTTGCCTTTGGAAATTTTTGGTAAGCTGCCACGGATCAGGATTAGATTAAAGGCCAAAAATATGATTTCAGAAAATGCCCTCGTGATGCTTCATTACACGGTTTGCTGTTGGCTTTAGCAGTGGGGCATTATCTGAATTGATGGAAATAGTATTTAAGTTTGTCTTTTCCCATGAGTAATAAGTATTGTATGTAGAATTTCTACTCCTAGTACTTAAATAGATCACCACAGTGGTTTGGTGAACAGTTGCCATGTATGTAATTACTCCATGGCTATTATTAGGAAAATTGTGTGGTAAAATCAACCCTGCTATTAAAGGTTATGTCTGAACCTTTCTGCCCCTCTGGTAAGCAATGGTGGGGTGAGACTAAGCACTAGGGTAGTTCTAGTTAACCTTGGCCTTTTTGTAAGTGGGCTCAACCTCATCTTCTCACTGAGGTATCAAAAGGCACTTCAATAAGATATGCCACCAGAGAGGAAAAGCCATGCTAAAACCCCTAGCAAATTGTTATTCCCAATATCACACATTGCCAGTGAACCTAATGCTGGGGTTAAACTTCTTTTCACCTAGTATTCATTAATAGATATCATTCCAAGCTTAAAATCAACTGTTAAGTTACAGAATCATCCTTAAAACAAAGTTAAGAATGCTGTACACTAATTCCTCTTCATAGAGTCTTAAAAGGAAACTATACATGTAACATCACTAAGCTCTTACAAGCTTCCATTTTAAGTAGTATACCACTTTACCAGTTTATTTCATTACTGTCATATGAACTATCTGTTGTCACAGTTAATGCTATATAACAAAAGCTCCTTGGCATATAAAAAGGTTCAGTTCTTTTTTTAATTTTTTTTATTGTTTTTTGTCTTATGTGTATGAGTGTATTGCCTGCATGGATGTGAGTGCACCCATGTCATGCAATGCCACGGAGGTCAGAAGAGGGCATTGGAATCCCCTGGAACTGGAGGTAAAGATGGTTTGTAGCTGCCATGTGGGTGTTGGGAATTGAACCCAGGTCCTCTGCAAGAGCAGTCAGTGCTCTTAACTGTTGAGCCATCTCTCCAGACCCCAGTTCTTTTTTTTTAAGCATTAATATTAATTTGCTTTATTTTTTAAGCAAATACATTCAATTAATTTTTATTTTGTTAAAAAGTACAATATTGGGCACTACTATCCTCAGGCCTCTTGGGGTAAGTCTACAGCGCAGCTCTCC
>NW_008341187.1:141464-189100 GCF_000622305.1 Nannospalax galili | reverse complement strand
TTTAAATAAATATATTATTATTATTATTAAGTTTTTGAGAATTTTATGCAATGTATTTTGATCACATTTACCCAAGTTCCCCCCATTAATTCCTCCCAAGTCCACCCCACCTCCATAATCCCCTCAAACTTCATGTCCTCTTTAAATTTAGTAACCCAACAACTCCACTTTGTGGTGTCTGTATATGTCTGGGTGTGAGGTCATCCACTGGAGCATTGTTGCCTTATCAGGAGCTATACCCTTAAAATTAAAAAAAAAATTATTTTAGACAGGGTCTCATGTAGGCCAAACTGCTTCCTGCTTCTCTTTCTCTTTCTCTCTCTATCTCTTTCTCTTTCTCTCTCTGTCTCTCTGTTTCTCTCTGTCTCTCTCTCGCTCTCTCTCTCTCTCTCTCTCAAAGTTTTGAAAATTGGAGCTGGAGAGATGGCTCAGCAGTTAAGAGCACTGGGCACTCTTTCAAAGGACCTGTTTTTGGTATCCAGCACCCACGTGGTGGCCAGCAAAGATCTGTAATTCCAGTTTCAGGGGAATCTGACACCCTCTTCTGGCCTCCACAGGCATTGCATGACAAGAGTGCACTTACATGCAGGCAAAAAACTCATACAAATAAAATAAATTTTAGAAATTTTTAAAGAATTTAAAAGAATATATAATATCTTATAGGTATGAGTGTTTTGCCTGCATGTGCTATGTGCACTGTGTACATGCGTGGTGCCCACAGAGGCCAGAAGAGGACATTGGATACCCTGAAACTGGAATCACAGACTCTTGTCAGCCACCGTGTGGAGCTGGGAACCAAACCCCAGTCCTTTGGAAGAGCAGCAAGTTCTCTTAACCATTGAACCATCTCCCCATCCCCTCCAGGCTGATCTTGATTAGCTATATAGCCTATGGTGACCTTGGACTCCTGATACTCTTAAGCACTAGTATTAGAGATGTGACCCACCATGTCCAGCTAAGATACATTTCTTATTGCTCATGATCTGTGTGTCAGCTGAACAGGTCTGGTATTGACTTATGTGTGTTGTCATCCCCTTGCTAGTTGGCCTGGGCTTGGCTAAGACAGCTCTGCTCCCCTCTGCCTGGTTTTTCACCTCAGTGAGCCTACCCTGTCTTAGCAGTGGCAAGGAGCAAAGAGAATAGAGGGGCAGAAGGCTGCTTGAGTCTTGAGCTTGAACCCAGTGCATCCTTCCCTCTGTGTTGTGGACAAAGCCAGCCTGTGGCAAGCCCAAGTGTGAAAGGTGCAGAAAGACACTATCACACAGTGTCACACGGCAAACACCTGAGTAGAGAGGGGGAAGAATTGGTGCTCATTTTACACTCAGGCTTGTTCTGCTGCCTTTGCTGGCCAACATTCCCTAAAATACAGTGATATGAAACAAACTTGCTTTGTTCAAAATTTTGTGGTTCAGGCATTTGAGAAAAGTTCAGTTGGGCAGATCTTATTTGAAATGCACTTGGCTAGGTCTACAGTAACCCGACATCTAAATGGCTCTTGCATGTGACTCTCCCACCATATAAATACTCAGATCTCTTACATAGTGGAGAGCTTTCCCTGGAGGCAGTGTCCCAGGCAAAACAGGTAGAGTCTGTGTGTTTTGTCTGATAACGTCTTGAAAGCCATAAATCTTCACTTCAGTGCTTTCTACTGCTAACAAACTCCTATAAGCTCTAATCCCATTCAGGGAGAAGTTAAATGTACCCTGTCAGAGTACAAGGGTTACTGCAGAATTTGCAGCTGTGTTTTAAGATCTCTGTATCCCTGCCACAGTTGGTCATGGGAAGGGTCCAGTTCCTTAAGAGAGAGAAATGAGTTCCCTTATGAGGTGAGAACTCATCAAGGTCCCTCTTCAGATAGGATGGTCAGTCAAGCACTGTTGTCTTTCTGTCTTTAGCACCTGTCTCTCATAATAAATAGTGAACTTATAGTATGTACACAGATTTTTTTGTATAGTTTTGTATAATTTAAGCTAACATAGAAAATGACCTTTGAGGAAATGGCATACTTCATACATAGTTTAACTATTTTTAGCTTAACTATTACAAAGGTTTGTGCTTTCTATTTTTGTGGGTTTGGGGGGACAAGGTCTTGCCATATAGCCCAGGCTGGCAGTCTTTCTGTCTTTCTGCCTCAGCCTCCCAAGGATTAAGATGGCAGGCATTCTTATGTATGTATGTATGTATACATATTTTTACATGGTAAAACTATAATTTATGTAAACTTATGCTTTTGTTCATTTTGTTTTTTGAGACAGGGTCTCCTTGTAGCCCCAGCTGGCCTAGAACTCTCTGTGTAGATCAGGCTGGCCTGGATCTCACAGAGATCCACCTGTCTCAGTCTCTCAAGTACTGGGATTAAAGGTATGTGTCACCACACTCAGTTAATCATTTGTTTTTAATATATATACATAAAAAGCTTCAAAATATTTTATAATTTATCTAGCTGCCAGTGAAGTTTTAGAAAATTCCCTCTGTTGGCTGCATTTTGGTGAAAGAGGGCAGGGAATGGCTGAGTCCCATCCTCAGCCAGAATCTTGTTTATTTATTTATATTTAAATTATTATTTTTATTTTATGTGTATAAATGTGTTACCTGCATGTATGTAAGTGCACCTGTGTCATGCAATGCCCATGGAGATCAGAAGAGGGGGTTGGATCCCCTGGAACTGGAGTTATGGATGGTTGTGAAGCCGCCATGTGGGTACTGTGAACTGAATCTGGGTCTTCTGAAGAACATCCAGTGATCTTAACTGCTGAGCCGTCTCTCCAGTCCCTAGAATCTTTTATTTTAATTTAGTGTCTGCTTCCATAAACTAAGCCACAATGCCCCTAACCTAGTAAGAACCACTGTCATTAATACTTCCTTTAATAGAAGATATTTTAATATTGAAGCAGCTTGCCCCGTGCAAAATAGCATTTGGCTCAGCATTGGTGCTTAGCGATCTCTGTGCTAACTTTACCATTTCTGAGGTATGGTAAGGGAAACCCACTCATGGCTAGTGCCCTTGAAGGGCCATTTCATGTCAGGCAGTCTTTAAACTTTTTATTGCTGTTGTTGAACTAAATATATTATAAATCAATACTCATATATTTTATAAATTCAACCCCCACCCTTTAACATTTATGTGAGATAAATAACTGATTCATTTACATGTCTGCAAAAATCTTTTTCTTTAAAGTTTTTTGAGAAATCCACCTGGGTTCATTTACAGAATGCTCTCTCCATCACTTCAAAATTTAATAAACTTTATGGCACCTTCCATGTTGTGGGCACTCGATAATTGCTGTCATCAAGTTAAATGATTGGGTAATAAGGACAGGACCCTGGTCCTTCTAATGACAGCGTCTGCCTTTATAATGAAATCTTGGCCACCATGGGCAGGCGGAGCCACCTGTGCCAGAAGCACGTGGAAGTGTCGCCCTTCACAGGCAGCTGAAGGATTATGCTGCTGAAATAAACCTCACTGTGTGTGGGTGGTCCTCCCTTCTGTGTGGGGGGACTTAGAAGGACTGCCAGAGTACCTATAGAAGGTGTTTGATTTAAAAGGCAGCACCCCATTTTGCCTTCTTGTAGAGGCATGCCAGCAGAGTTTGCAGCTGCAAAGAAAAACTAGAAGCATTTAACAAGCATCAAAAAAAAAAAAATTGTATCAAAGGGTCTTTGAGCAAGGAATTCTTGCAGGTTTAGGATACCTGGTGCCTAAACTCCACTGCGACTTCAGGGTTACAGCCCTCTGAGCGCCGTTCTGGTCACACTACGACCAAGGCACTTTCCTGGTGCTGTTTGTAGGCCTCACAAAAGTGAGATGATGCATTAAAGGTTCCCAGACCTTCCATTGAAGTCTTCGCTTTCCCTGTTTCACTAGGAAACTTTCCAGGATTCAAAGCACAACAGGGTCAGAACAGCTGTGCGCCCTCCCAGACATCTGTGTTCAGGGATGGTGGGGTTTCTCTGGTGTGGAGGAGCCAGGATGAGCCCCTGCTGTTTCAGCTTAGAGCTTGGACACTTATTCTTACAAGAGCAAGACGCATGTGCACACACGCACACACACACACACACACACACACACACACACACCACGTGTGTCACATGGAAAATCCTTCTTCCTTTTACTTTGGCATACATACTACATACATAAAAATCGATGTCATCTAGTGTGTAAATTCTGTTGATTTGAAGGAAAACCCAAACCAAACAAACAGAAGAATTCAGAGTGAAAAGTTGTCTTGGTTCATAGACCCTGAGCTTGAGTTTGGATACATCATTTTTATATATCTTTCTTTTGCTGTGTGAAGCCCTGTCTTCAGATTTAAATGCTGGCTCTACGAACTCCAGTTACAGGACGGGAGAATTTCATCGCTAACTGAATGCTCATTGACTTTACAGCAATGTCAGGTTGAGTCCAAACTGTTCTTCTTTCCACCATTCTTAAATTCCCACTTTTCTACTGCCTTACCCAAAACATGCTTAGGAGCTGCAGATCAGAAAGGTCTCATGTTGATAAAGATGCTCACCCATGAAATCTCAACAATGCTTGCATAAGATCTACATAATGAATAAATAAAAAGGGGGACCGGAGAGTTGGCTCAGCAGTTAAGAGTACTGGCTGCTCTTGCAAAGGACCTGAGTTCGATTCTTAGCACCCACATGGTGAATAACACCTGTCCATAACTCCAGTTCTAGGGGACCTGACACCCTCTCTTGACCTCCATGGGCATTACATGACATGGGTGCACTTACATACATGCAGGCAATACACTGCTACACATAAAAGTAATAAAATTTAAAAAGATCTGCATAAGGACTACACCAGTCAACATGCCAATGTTGATGCGGGGAAACATCACAAGGCCCCACCTCTGGATGAAGAGCTACAGGCAACCAATGGTTGCTAAGGGAGGAAGAATCCATTTTCTTCAGGGATGAGCCCCTTGATAGGTTATCCAATCCTGACCGTTATGGTCAGCCCTGAACACATGTACATAATGAACAACACTAATTGGACTTAGTAAGATAATATAAATTATAATTATATGTATTATATAATTAATTATTATATACATATATATATAAAGTGGTAACAGTTATAGATGATGTCATGAATTTGGGGGGAGAGAACATGGGAGAAGGAAGGATGAAATGATGTGAACACAGTATATTCAGGTATGGAATTCTTAAAAAATTAAAATTACACATACATATGGATATGAAAGGTCTCATGTTAAAGCACAAACTCTTCAAGAGGGTGGTTGTGGCCTACAGGGGTTCATCACTCTGCAGGTCACTGTTCTAGACTGTTGAGTGCTTGGGGATGGGCTGTCTGGGATGTAAATGGAGTGTCTGAAATTGCATGCTTTGTTGTTTTCACACAGATTTGCACACTTGAGTTAAAATAGTCTGAGCACAGCAAGAGAAATAAACCAATGACTTGCAATGGCTCATACATAGACCCCCGATAGATCCCAGTGAATCCCAGCCATATGGTTACCATGGGGATGGGGAAGATTGAATGACAGCAGATATCAACATCACCTTTGAGGAGCAATGTGACTGCATCCCCCAGAGAGACAAGTGAGTTGTGCTGAGAGGGACCCCTACACCTTCTTGAAGGGTGTCTCTCAGACTGGGAAAGAAGATGCATTGAATTCCAAACAGAGTATGTGTTACTCAAAGAAGAGATAGGGTGAAAAGAAATGTCTTCTGTGATCTCTGATGAGGCCATTGCTCCAAAGCCAACTGCTTTAAGGAAGTTAATGGAATTCTGTGCAGTTGTATGTGTGTGCTATATAGCCAATTTCAATTAAAATAAAATTTTCTGAGAGACCACCAAACAGAGCAAAACAAAGCCAATGCTATCAAGTGCATAGACATGTATGTGTATGGAATGGATCAGAAAGTCTTGAGCAGTCAAGGTTTAACATCCGACTGTTGACATGTAAGAAAACCAGAGCTGAACTTGGGTGTTATTATTTGGGAGAAACAGAATGGGATATGATACACTTGCTTTCTTTTTATCATATCAAAAATTAAGCTAAACATTACACTCAGCTTTGAGGTAATAAATGGTTCTGGGATGGGAGAGAATCTCCTTTTTCGGTTGTAGATTTGCACAGTAGAGCTGTCTTCTAAGCCAGCCAGATGGCTCAGCAATAAAGGCACTTGCCATCAAGCCTAATGACCTAAGTTCCAACCTCAGGACCCACGTTGTAGAAGGAGAGAACCAACTCCTGCAAGTTGTCTTCTGACTTCCGCATACATACACATGAGTATACACACACATACATGCACACACACACACACACACACACACACAATAACCAAATAAATGTAATAGAGCTGTCTTCAAACCATAACCTCCATTGGATATACAGCTTCCAATCATTCCTTGAAGCCATGGACTTTAAGATATTAAATTTGGCTAGGGAGATGGCTTAGTCAATAACAATACACAGGTTTGAGGACCTGTGCTCAGATTCCCAGCACCCACGTAAAAGTCAGGCACAGAACTGTAACCCCAGACCCAGGAGTGGGGAAATAGGCAAGTCTCAGATATTCACAGGCCGGCATAACCAAATTGATTGGCTCCAGGTTCAGTGAGAGAGCTTGATTCAAAAACTACTGTGAAGAGTGATTGAAGAAGACATCTGACATCGACTTCTGGTCTCCACATGCACACTCATACATGTACGCGTGAAGGAATAAGTACAATATATACATATATATATGTACAGACATGTGCATAGAGATGCTAAATTTGGTGCTGTAAGAGTTAACTGGGAAGCTTGTAAGCAGACAGATTCCTGAGTTCTACTTCAGGGATCCCGATTTAGAAAATTGGGATTAGAACCCAGAAATATAAATGAATAGGCTTCAGAAAGGCTAGGAGTTTTCAATGCAGGTCACATATGGACTACTCTCAAAAACCCTGTTCCAATGTGTCTATTTTTGTTTTTGTTTTACTAAATAAAGGCTAGCTTTTATTAGAGAGCAAAACCAAGAAGCACTAAAATTGGGGTGAAAAAAAGTATAGCCTCAGGCCAAGTTGGTATTTGCTCCTGTGTTTGTAAATAAAGTTTTATTGGAACACAACTATGCCTTTGGTTTATTATAGTCTGTGACTTCTGTCAACATTTCAGTGGCAAAGTTGACTGGCTGGGAAGACTGAATGACCTGCAAAACCTAAAATATTTACTGTCTGACCCTTTATGGAAGGTTTACCAAATACTCATTAAAGAATGACCAGTCACCAGATTAACAATCATTTCCCTGAGAACAAATAAGGCCTTCTCCAGAAGACTTGATCTTTAGCAAAACAGTTAGAAGTGTTTTTGTTTGTTTGTTTGTTTGTTTGTGCTTTGTTCCAATAAGCACAGAGATTCAGAAGATCCAGAGTGGAGGAAGTTCAAAATACAAGATTAAAGTAAAAAGTATAGAGCCTGAAGTAGAAAATGTGTCTCAGCCCACTGAAATAAGTGAGTTTTTTCATTTACCAAACTGTGACTTGGGCCAAGGGTGACACCTAGACCTGTGCTAAGTTACATTATTGATACATACAGAAAACCTGTTCTAGACTCATTTTTCATTGATAGTATACAGGTGCATGAAGTCATGTAGAAAAGAGGGGAAGAATGAGAGAGAGAGAGAGAGAGAGAGAGAGAGAGAGAGAGAGAGACTGTCCATAATTCACTTGGCGGGAAGGTTGCAGTTCTTGGCTTTGGTAATCAAGCTGGTAAAGGAAATTTGGTTCCAGTGTTTTAATGAGCTAGTGTGGGTGGTCAGCAAATTGCAGATTCAGACATAAATGTTTCAACCGCGGTGGGTGGCTGACTTTTAACCCTGGAGCAAATTATGTGATTGTAAGGAAGTTTTAGTCTTGTAGCCAAGTTCAAAGAGTAGGTGCCAAATATTAAGAAAAATGTGAGCTATTTCAAGTGATATTACATTATTTGAGGACAGGACTATGTTGTTCTGAGGATGACTGACATAATAAATTAACATTATCTGAATCCACTTGGATTAGATATTTGCCAGCATTCCTGTTGCATACTTCTGCTTAAGCTTCATTCACAGAGAATTATTTCAGAAGATAGAAGGAGGGAAATGAAGCTGGCCTTCTTTTTTCCTACTTTTCAATGTTTAAATGCTAGGTATTTAGACCCACATAATGCTTTATGTCCAGTCTCTGGTTTTTCTATGTGGGGAATAATTAAAATTTGAGTTTTTATGTACTGAAAGATTCCTGTTGGAGGAAAATGAGTTTGGATCCCAGAAGTGAAGGGTTAATTCTTAGGGCATTTTTAGCCTTGTAGGAGTTTGCATTTGAAGCAGGGTTCTGCAAGGGAGACTCATATCATAGAAATGGGGTTCAGGTATATTTTCAAAAGGCAGGATTATATTTCAATTTAGGTTACTTTTTGGCCTGAATAATAGTCTGACTTCTAGCACTGATTCTGTAAACAGAGATAATGACATTCAAAGCAAGTATGGTTTAAATGTTAAAAGAGACTGTAAAAATACCTCTGTGGGCTCTTGATTTATTTCCTCTCATTACTCAGTAGAACCAAATATGATTCGACATAATAGTCTTTGTACAGTTACCATGGGGTCAGAAACTAAGCCCTGTTACCTCATGCCTCTTCCATTTGCAAAAGCAATCAAAACTGACTTCAGTCAGACTGGAAAATCTATTGACTCAGAATGAGGAAGATAATAGGAATCTCTTACATTCTTTGTCTTACTTAGTGACAAGGCTTGTAAGTTTTCTGGTGGAAGGGTGCAAGATGGTAGTCAATGTAGGTACTTCAAGAAGCTAAAACTTGGGAGTTATGTCTTCTACTGATTGTATTTTTAGACACTGAAAACTATGTAAGTGTTCTGTTCTTTCTTGGTGTCCTCCCACACCTTTAACCCCCATTGATGAATTTTGGCAGTATCAATCACTGCCATTGAGTGCCTTTATTTCCAAATTGGTGCCAAATGGTACTTTATTACCTTTTCATCCTTTGAGATTTAGTTCCTACCAGTCTACTGTAAGGTCGACTACCTGGTGATGCGGAAAACCTGGGCGTCTCTCTCTCTCTCTCTCTCTCTCTCTCCCCCCCCCCGGCTTACTTGTTTTTTCTTTCTTATCAATATGGAACAATGGAGTTATATTATATTTGATTCCATGCATTATAATCCATTTTGTCATTTTTAAGCATTTATTGTGTGTGTGTGTGTGTGTGTGTGTGTGTGTGTGTGTTCATGCATGTGTGCATGCATTGCACACATTGCCATGGAGTACTTGTGAAGTTCAGAGGACAAATTTACGGAGTCAGTTCTGTCTTACCACTTTTACATGGGTTCAGGGATTGAAGAACCATTTCAGTGATACCAAATTGTCAAAGTTTGGCTATACAAGTTTGTTTTTGAAAATATAATCTTATTTATTATTAGTATGGGTGTGCATGCATGCTCCTGTGTGTGAGTGCAGGCATGTGTGTGCCGCAGAGCGTGTGTGGTGACCAGAGAACAACTTTGGGAGTTAGGTCTCTCTTTCCACTGTAGGTTGAAGAATGGAATTCAGGTTGTCAGGCTCGTACACTCTCTTACCTGCCAAGCCATCTCACTGATCCATACCATTTATTATTATTATTCAATTTTTTGAGACAGGATCTTCCTGTAGCCCCAGCTGGCCTGGAACTCACTATATAGACCAGGTTGGCCTCAATCCCATGGAAATCCACCTGCTTCTGCCTCCCAACTGCTGGGATTAAAGGTATGTGCCTCTACGCCCAGCTCCACATATCATTTATTTTGATGCACAAAATTTCTCAGATTTTTCCCATGAGAATTCTACCAAGCTGGCTGTTATGCGCTTTTGATATGTTCCCATCATTCTTTGGGTTCTTCCCTTACTTTATGGTATAATAAGATATTCCAGACTCATCTGGTACATTCCTTCTTCTGGTATTGGTTACTTCTCCAAAGACAACAGTCTTTCTCATAGAGGATGGCATTTTAAAACAAGATCTGGGCATTAGGGAACCACGTTATTACATGAGGGTCATTGCTCCTGTGACATATAATATGTGTGGATCTATACTGTGTGTGGGTGTGTGTGTGTACACATGAAAAATGCATGCTATTGATACATCTGTCTATTTAAAAAACCTTTGCTGGGGTGGGGGAGATGGCTTAGTTGGCAAAGTGCTTACTTAGCAAGTATGAACATCTATATTAAAAAGCTGAGCTCAGTGGCACATGTGTAATCTCAGCACTTGGAAGGCAGAGGTGGAAGGATCTTTGGGGCTCCCTGGTCAGCCAGCCCAGGCTAATCAGAGAGCTTTAGGCCAATAGGAAACCCAGTCTCAAAACCAAGGTAGGTGGCTCTTGAGAAGCAATACCCAAGGTTGACCTCAGGCCTCCTCGCAAATGTACACAGACTTGCCTGAGTACATACTTGCATGTACACATTTGTATCTGTACACACACACACACACACACACACACACACACACCCTCGCTTGCATTGGTACTCCAATTCCAATCCAACGTTCTGCGCTTATTCCAGTACTCTCTTTCCTTGCTCTCAGTCTAAGAAGAAACTGGCCCCTTTACCCTCAGCCTGTCCATGTCTTTCCTTCAGTCCCTGTGTGAACCAACCCGCACACTTTATAAACTGCTTGATCCTGGTCCCTACAGGCCTAGACCCCGCCTCATGAAAAAAAAGTAATAATTCCTAATTGACAAGACTGATGAAACCACAGAAAAAGAAAGAGAGATAGAGACTGTGGACAGAGAATGGGAGAGCTCGATGTGTGGCCTCCAAGCAAGCTTTTGACTTCCAGCGTCTAAATAACTATGGGGTGTGAAACACTTTTGTGGGAGATTATGAGCAATTTACTATTTCATGTGATTTTCCTTCCCTTGGGAGAGATTTCTAATGTTAGCACTAATGGAAATGAATAAGCCTGAAATAGGTCTTTTGTATTATAAGTAAAAATCTTATTGAAAAAACTCAAAAATGCAAACAATATGTCTTAATTTTGTTTTAATTAATAAACTCATTAAATAACCTAGTCATTAAAAAGTGCTAACAGAGCTGATGCAATGGATTTATGGCTTTTACCTGGTTCCTGAATGCCCTGCGTGTGGCTGGGTTTGTGTGCAGGCGGGCACTAGCTGAGCGTATGTGTGTATGTCTGTGTGTGTTCCCCTTGCCAGCCTACACTTAAACAGAGAACTAGAGAGAATTACCCCACATTATAAGACAGGAGCTGGGAGAGACCATTCTTTTCATTGAAAAGTGTCAAGAATCACACGTAATGTTTTTCTTGCATAACTACATACCTTTTCAGATTATGGAAAGATTTATGACAGAATTTCAAAAATGATTTAGGAAGAGGTTTATCTAGCTATAGCAAACTGTAAAAAAATTGATGATGGAGGAGTTTATCACTGACAATGTAAAATCTAGCCTGGGGAAGAAAAGAAGTCACCCATAAATTCCCCTGCAGCCCTCAGCTCTGAGAGCTTCTGTACCTTCTGCTGACATCAGACCTTGTTGAAATCAATAATAATCGGATCACCTGCCAGGAACAGTTGCCCTCTTATGTTTGGAACGACAGAGGAACTGTGTGCTTCTGTGATAAACATAGCTTAGAATATTATATATTTTTTCCTAATTTATTAGTTAACGGTGCTGCCTCATCCTGTTACCCCCATTTCCTGTCCATCGCTCAGTTGATAGCACAGGAAAACAAGTGAAGTATTAGGAGTGGGAGTGTCATGTCTTAACTTAGAAGGATAAGAGGGAGGAAAAGCTTTCAAAAATCTTGCCTCCCAAATTTGAAGGATTAGCCTCCTGTGTGCAGAGTATCAGTTAACATTACTTTCTGGAGGATTTGATCTTGTATGTGGTAGACCAGGATAAGAGAGTTTTATAGAGTTTTGATGCAAAGCAGGGGGGGAAAAAGAAAGCAAATCTGTCAAATGCACCTTCCAGTGTTGATGTAACATTCCCTCAGTGATTTTTTTTTCCTCCCAGTAGGAATCGTCTTTCACTACTGTCTGTAAGCAATTTTCCTATCACTTGTAAATGATCAAAGAAGGAAGCTGTGCGAGGTGTCGATAGGGTTTAGAAATCTGAGGGTAGTTTTGACTGATAACAGGGAGCTAACAGAAGCCGAAGTAGAGAGAGGAAATGGGGATGAAGAACAGTGACACTGGGGCAGTACGAAGGTGTGCTTCACACTCTGAAAATTTCCCACCACAGCTGGAGTCTTAGGTCTGACGGTTTCATCTGAGCTCAATTTGCTTTATGAGCATCATCTAAGATCAATTTTATGTCAAGGACGCATGCCAGGATGGTACAGAGAAGTTGGGTTTTGAGGATTGAATTACAGAATTGTTGACCAAACTTGGCTGTTCTCTAATTTTGAAAAGCAAGTACTTTGCTCCAGACACTAGGTGGAAGAGGTGGTCTCTTGACCTTCAGTGTAACAGTCTCAGGACAAACACATTTTACTTGGCTGTTAAGAGTTCATTGAAGACATGTCATGCAGTATGAGTGATCAATAGAGAACTACTGGAGAAATCCAAAGATCACTTTTATATTCTCTTAGATACATGGGATGGGTACCATTGAAACATCTAGTCCTCATCATCAAAGGGGACATTGATACACTGAAGAGCTGGGGGCTACTGGTTTGGGGAAGGAGATAAATTAATTATTTATTTTCACTTTCTCTAGATCATATTTGATGAATGATAAACAGTGCTTTTTTAAAGCACCAGATCTGGCAAATGGAGTTTCTTGGGTCCCTTGACTTGTTGTAGCATGGTATGGGGGATGGATGTGGGAGGTGAAGCAGGTCCTTTCTGGACTTGAGACACAGGTCCTGGGAGATGGAGGCAGGAGGAATGTAGGTTTTCTAATGTGGCCCCTGATGGTAGACTCAGCAATTCTGATACTCCAGTTGGAGTCTGAAGTGATTAGGGGAAGCGTGTCTTTAAATTGTTTCTGTGACATGAGTTGTGGAAATGATAGATCTATTGTACACCCCTCCGAATGAGCACAGAATTATTTTTAAAGTAATGAGAACTTCCTTATCCCAAGTAGATCTGCAATTACATACAGAACACTAGGACTTTAACAATTTAGGCATTTAAGACAACAGTCAAAAATTTTGCATAGTTGAAAAATACTTTATGGCTTATTATCTTTACTTTCCTGAGTATCAAGCATCCCTGGACCTCATAGGCATCTTAAATTGCCCAGAAGTTTCTGGTGGTGTATAACAGGACCATCCTTATTTCTACTGACTCACTGACATCGAGCGTCCCAGACATTGAGTTCACACAGGCCTTTGGCATCACATTGCCGTGAGATGAGTAAAGAAGCCAACTGAGCTGCCTTTGTGTTCATAGAGTTTCCATCCTCTAAGATGCAAAGGAGACGGGGAACTGTGTTACCTGGTTCCATGGTTCCCCATCCGGGAAGGTCTGGGAAAGGAGGCTCTGTGGGGTAGTGTATCATCTGTGATGAGGAAAAGTGGGGAAGGGCAATCTTGGAAATACTCCTTCATTTGGGTTATAAGCATCAGGGCAGTAGGTGTGGATATTGTGGGGAGAGGCTGGGGATGGTAGAGCTTGTAAGAGGTGTCACCAGGAGACACTGACAGGTTAGGTTAGATTGTCTTATGAGATGTTATTTATGGACATCTAGAAACTGGAGATAATAGTATGAACTTGACTGTGGATAGATAAGTCCTGCCAAATTATAGAGCATTCCCTTGACCTTTGATAAGAAGTGTGCACTCATTATTGGGGTTTCTATAGTTTCTCTCCTCTTTCATATGCTTCCTAAATATCTGGACTTCATGAGCTATTTCAGTTCTGTATCAAATCATCAGGCATGAACCCAACTCACATACCTCTGTTTCTTTTCTTAGTTATGACAAATTACTCTAAACTTAGCAGTTTAAAAACAACATAGAAGGTTTACTTCTTAAGATGGAGTCCATATGTGACATTGATATCAGGCCTAGGAACGTGACCAAATAGGTCTCATACCACAGGGGTGAACCTAGTGCTATTATTCTGCTAAATAGAGCATTAAACCAATTCCTAATGGCTTATTGGTAGACCCATAGATTAATGCAGCTCTCAACTCTCATTAAAGAAGCTTCCTTATCTAGCAGATGGTGATTAATACAGAGACTCACAGCTGATCAATGTGCAGAGAATAAGAGGCTTCAGATTTCTTATCCCTGAGTAGGATACCTACATCAAAATTCTGCATCCTAAGGCTCAGGGATCATTGTGGAAGAGGAGATGGAAAGATAATGAGAGCCAGAGCAGGTGTATGACCACAAGGAAACTGAGTTTTCCAGACAGTTGGGCAGCTGCACATATGAAGTCGCAGCAATAGTGACAGCATGCAGAAGTCCCACATAAGCTCAAGGCAGACCAAAATCCCAGTATAAACATGGGGAAGTGAATAAGAAACCCCAACCTTACTTGAGCTGTTGGCAATCAATGGCTGCTGGGAGGGGGAGATTCATTCTTGTTTAAAGGTGTGACTCTTGGTAGGTTAACCAGGCTCCAGTGAATGAACCATACCTAAGAACATTTGTGGGTCACAAATTTGACTATATAGCCCCCAATATATATACTTACATGTATATGTAAAAATCAGGTGGGAGTAGTAATACATCATTGGGGGGATTAGTAAGTGGGGGTTCAGATAGAGGAGGGCACCTAAACATGATAAAAATATATTCTATTAAATTTGTAAAACTTCAATTAAAAAAAGCACAGAGGGGCTGGAGAGATGGCTCAGCCACTAAGAGCACTAACCGCTCTTGCAGAACCATGTTGGTTCCCAGCACTCACATGGTGGTCAACAACTGCCCCTAACTCCAGTTCTAGGGCCTCTGACACACTCTTTTGACCTCTGTGAACACTGCATACACATGGTGCACTTGCATACATGCAGGCAAAACACACACAATTTTTTAATGGCAAAAAAATTAAACAACATCTTGGATTTATTATCCTGTGCTTTTAAAGGTTAGAAGTCTCACTGGGCTAAAATCAAGGGGCCAACAGAGCTAGCTCCCTTTAGAAGTTCTAAGGGAGAACCAGTTTCCTTGTCTTTTCCAAGTTTTCAAGGTACCCACATTTCATGGCTTGTGCCAGTCCCTCCCTCCATCTTCAAAGCCAGCAATGCCAAGTTATATCTTTTTCTTGTTGAAGCCCCCTTACCCTATGGTCTTTATCACTTCTTTATCCCCAGAGTTTTCTGTTTGGCCTCTCTCTGATTACACTGGACCAGAAAGGTAATCCAGGCTAATCTTCCTAAACCCCTTTTGTCCTATAAAATAACACATTCACAGGCTATAAATGCCATTAAGGACTGTTATTGTGCCTATCAATAAATACCCACAGATGGTGTTAATGACTAAAATGCATAGTTCTTTATGTTCCATAGTGCACTGGACACACGTAGGGGAATGCTGGCAAGTGAGCTTTTGGGCATTTCAGTTAGCATCAGAATAGACTCACTGATTTCATTCTACTTGTAGAGTTAATTAATGTGGAACTAAATTTAAAAAATCACTAGAAGTAGATATGATTTCACTCTTTCATTATAAAAGAAGGAGTCTGAAGCCTCCTGTTGAATTAAGAATAAGAGAGTCTAAACTTGGAGAGAATCCCAGTAAGCATATTAACACAATGCTGGTTATTTTGCTGTTTTACCGATCTTAAAATTATTCTAGTTTGTGAAAAAGAAAAATGTAACTATGGATTCAAATTTATTCTTTGCCTGATGCAATAGCTCAGTGGGTAAAGGTACTTACCATGCAAATCTAGAAACTAGAGTTCAATCCCTGGAACCCACATAAATATGAAGAGAAAGAACCAACTCCACAAAGCTGTCCTCTGCCTCCACACATGTGCTATGGAGAACATACTTAAACATACACCTGTACACACATACACACACAATAATAAAGAATTTTAGAATGCTACTGGATATGGTTTGGTGCACACCTTTAATCTGAGAGGCAGACAGAGCTCTGTGAGTTCAAGATCAAGGTCAGCTTAGTCTTCATAGAAAGTTCCATTCCAGCCAGGGCTACATAATGAGACCCTGTCTCAAAAAAGGAAAAAAAAAAGAATTTCCTTTCTATTTACTAAGGAATAACCTTAATATTTTGATGAATATTTTGATGTAGTTTTTTTTCAGAAACAGATGTCAGGGAATTTTTATCATCCGGGATATCTTTTTAAAAGTGACTTCTGTTTTTTTCTATTTTGAAATTATTAGACCATAGATCATAGAAAATTGTTCCTATATCGATCCATTATCATTTGTTATTTTTGAAGAAAAAAGTGCTTTTTTCATAACTGTCAAATATTGCCGTGTATTTAAGATCAAACAAACCATTCACTCTCTGGATTTCAATCCCTTGTGAATGTTATAGGTCCATAATTTCAGTGAAAGTCCATATCTGTTCAACTTGAGTCTAGTAGTTGGTATTTTCAATATTCTTAGTCTGTATAATTTTTTTAACTTTTTAAAAAATTTTATTATTTTTATTTTATGTGTATGTGTATATTGCTTGCATGTAGGTGAGTGCACCCATGTCATGCAATGCCCACAGAGGTCAGAAGAGGCTGTTGGAGCCCCTGGGACTGGAGTTGCAGACAGTTGTTAGCTGCCATTTGGGTGCTGGGATTTGAACCTGGGTCTTCCACAAGAACAACCAGTGTGCTTAACTGCTGAGCCATCTCTCCAGCCCCTGCATAATTTTTTAAAAAATTTAAGAACACCACAATTGTGCTGTTCACAAGTATCATCTATTACTGTTAGCGGTATATTTGAGGCCAAGAATTATATGTAAGGCAGTTTAGTCCTCTGGTGCTTTACGTATGCAATAAATTTTGTGTGTTCTTTTTCCCATAAAAATAATTATATGTAAAAAGAGCTCAAAAAGAACAATATTATAAGTTAATAACACCATTATGTCATTGGAAAGCTTAAGCCTACAGAGGTAGCCATAGAAATGCAGTATTTGGAGAAAACATTTAAATTTGATATGCTCTTTAGATGAAAACATTTTATTTCATGCTCTTAAGACAAGAAGGATAACGTCCTATGAAGAGCACAGGTCTGAAGCCAGTCTGCGCTGCAGTGCTCATCTCTTCCACTTGTCTGCTTCTTGCTCTTTGTTAAGTTTCCTTTCCCAACTTGGTTTCATTTTTGCCAACTGAAAAATGAAAGAAAAGATGAGATGGGTTTATATACATAAAATACTGAGAGAAATTGCTGATCCACAGTAGGTAAATAAAAATGTTAACTATGATTGTTATTATTATTATTGAGCTTTAGAGCAAGCTGTTCATTAAATGGTCATTATTGAACATTTCCTTATTAACTAGCAGTTATGTTTCAAAGCTTACCAAAATGTTAATTTAATCAGATCAACAGTAAAAACAATTTAATGTTACAACAACACTTCATAACCAGTAATACATTGTGGTTAACTTTTTATTAGTGCACAATTTGAATAAGCCAACTGAAAACAGATTTTCCTCTTCCTTAAAAATAAGCAGATGCTATTTATATGGGAAGGAATAAGTGGGAGTTGCTCAAAATACATGCCATCAACCAGAATCACAATGACTCAAATTCCTTGGAGAAGTGGGTATTTTATTTAAGAAGGGGTGATCTAGTTGAAGGTGTGTGTGAACAAAATGAAACTTTCTAGTTAAGCCCAGAGATGAATGGATTGATGGATTTTTAAACATTAAATGCTGAGTAGCTCAATGCTGAGCACATGCTTAACATGCATGAGGTCCCAGGTCCAGTGCCTAGCACCACCACCACCACCCCCAAAACTAATGTGCTTTGCAGTTCTGGAGGAAAGTGATTCTAAATCAGAGCATTATATGGGCATGCAGCCTTTGCTCACAGGTCTTTTTTTTTTCCATATGTATATTCTTCTTGGCTCTTCCAATCACACAGCCATCTGAACAACTTGTGCACTCTTAACCATTTCAGTACCCGAGTTTCTGGGAAGATGCATATATACATATATTGTCAACCATGTCCTTGGTGTCACTGTGAACCTGGATGGATAAATAGAATAAGAGTATATTCATATGAGGATTGTTGCTTGTTTTCTGTTCTGTTGACTATAATTCCAAAATCCAGACCAAGGAGATAGCTCCGTTGGTAAACTGCTTACCATGAAAGTTTGAGGACCTCAGTTCAGATTCCCAGCACTTGTAAAAAGCTGGGTGTGGTGGTGCGTGTCTGAAGCCCTAGCACTGGGAGGAGGGAATGCAGAAGCAGGGGGATCTCTGAAGCTCATGGTCCAACCAGCCAATTCAGTGAGCTCCAGGCTCAGTGAGAGACCTTGCCTCAAAAGATAATGTGGAGTGCCATTGAGGAAGACAAGAAACATCAACCTCTGACTTCATGTACTGGCACACATACACATATGACACACACACTCTCTCTCTCTCTCTCTCTCTCTCTCTCTCTCTCTCTCTCTCTCTCTTCCTCTGTGTCTCTCTCCTCTCCTCTCTCCTCTCTCCTCTCTCTCTCTTTCTCTGTGTCTCTCTCCTCTCTCCTCTCTCTCTTTCTCTGTCTCTCTCTCCTCTCTCCTCCTCTGTGTCTCGCTCCTTTCTCTCTCCTCTCTCCTCTCTCTCTTTCTCTGTGTCTCTCTCCTCTCTCCTCTCTCTCTCTTTCTCTGTGTCTCTCCTCTCTCCTCTCTCCTTTCTCCTCTCTCTCTTTCTCTGTATCTCTCTCCTCTCTCTCCTCTCTCCTCTCTTTCTCTGTCTCTCTCTCCTCTCTCCTCTCTCTTTCTCTGTGTCTCTCTCCTCTCTCCTCTCTCTCTTTCTCTGTCTCTCCTCTCTCCTTTCTCCTCTCTCTCTTTCTCTGTGTCTCTCTCCTCTCTCTCTTTCTGTGTCTCTCTCCTCTCTCCTCTCTCTCTCTTTCTCTGTGTCTCTCCTCTCTCCTCTCTCCTTTCTCCTCTCTCTCTTTCTCTGTCTCTCTCCTCTCTCTCCTCTCTCCTCTCTCTTTCTCTGTGTCTCTCTCCTCTCTCCTCTCTCTCTTTCTCTGTGTCTCTCTCCTCTCTCCTCTCTCTCTCTTTCTCTGTCTCTCTCCTCTCTCCTCTCTCCTTTCTCTTCTCTCTCTTTCTCTGTCTCTCTCCTCTCTCTCCTCTCTCCTCTCTCTCCGTGTCTCTCTCCTCTCTCTCTGTGTCTCTCTCCTCTCTCTCTTTCTCTGTGTCTCTCTCTCCTCTCTCCTCTCTCTCTTTCTCTGTGTCTCTCCCCTCTCCTCTCTCTCTCTCTCTCTCTCTCTCTCTCTCTCTCTCTCTCTCTTTCCCAAAGGCATACTGTTCTCCCCATCTCTACCTGCCCTTTTAAATTTGCCATTTCTTCACTGTGCCCTGTACTGTTTTCTCTGATGATTGCTTGTGTTCCTCTTTTACCAGTTAATTTTATCCCAAGTTTGTTTTTAATTGTCTGGGGTTAAGTCTTACAAATTTGAAAATATTTAAGAGCTTTACAAGTTGTCATCTTTGCTTTCTGACAGCGACTCACAGCTTTGTTTCTAAGCTATAACAGTTTTATCATGTGCATCATCACCCCATCATTATGTGCTTCTCTTCCTGTTTTGGTGTGACCACATTGGCGTGGCCAAGCAAGGGAATATTGCTTCAGACAGAGGTTTGTTGGCTTAAGTAATTTCATAATCTGTCACCAAAACTGCAAGATCTTCTTAGGGTTAGGGACATAGTAAAGACTTGTATACCATACACCCAACATCTAAAAACCACTGGGTACTACACTTACAATATGGGCACAATGTGTATGTATGTATGTATGTATATGTGGCTGTGAGAACTGAAATATCTTGTCTGTGAGGCTGAACAGTCTTTTAAGAAGTATGAATGAAGCCAGACACAGTGGTGCATGCCTTGAGGCAGAGGCAGGCAGATCTCTGAGACTGAAGCCAGCTTGGTCTATATACTGAGTTCTAGGTCAGCTGGGGCTACGGGAAGACCCTGATTCAAAAAAACCCACATAAAGTCTAAATGAAAATCAGCAAGACTTGAGATCTATGATTTTTAAGATAATTTGGGGAATCAGACCCTTCCTAAAGTAGTTGCCGTAATTAAGCAACTTGCTGAATTGTTCAAAGGGCAGCGATGAGGAGGTGCTTCGTAGAATTTGCTGGAAATACAATCACACCCAGCAGTTTCTTACTAACTAGTGGTGATGGGGGTCAGGTTTTGTCCAGCAACCTGAGTTATGTGTTTAAAAAATCTTACTTACATTTCCCTTTCATAATATGCTTAGTTTGGAGGACAAGAAAAATACGGAATTGATGGATCCAATATAGATTCATTCCTATTTGACAGGTGTAGCTGGCTGAGCAGTAGCCCTTAAGTCTAGCTTTTTGTTGTGATTTGTTTGTTTGGGGCAAGTTCTTACTAGATAGCCCAAGATGGCATCAAGCTGCCGATCCTCCTATCTTATCCTCCCACATACTGTGATTACAGGTGTGCATCATGGTGTCCAGTTATTTCACTCACTTTTGACTTGTAAGTCTATTCTGTTTTCAAGTAAAGGGTCTAATTCTTGTAAATGAGGTTGATAGACCTTTAATTAACTTTAGTCCAGACATAAAAATTAATTTTTTTTAAAACTCTTGAGTTGTGTCTAAGAATATTATGAGATCCTTATTGAGATCATCCAAAATTGGGTGCCAAATTTTCATGTGCATATTAATTTCCTTTAGCCCTTAAAAAATCTATAAACTGAACATATTTATCAGTCTAATTTATATGCCTCAGAATAAAGTCCTTGGGATCTTAGGACAGTACAAGTTTAATTTAAAGTGTAGTTGACAGAGAGACTGAAGAGCTAATGAGCCTTCCATGGAATAAATTGACCACGTGGAGGCTGGAGAGATGGCTCAGCAGTTAAGAGTGCATGCTGTCTTCCAGAGGACCTGAGTTTGGTTCCTAATACCACCATCAGGTGATTTATAACTGCCGATTACTCCAGCTCCAGGAGAGCCAATGCCCTCTTTTGACCTCTGCCCAGCACCCACATATGCAAGACATACACACACACACACACACACACACACACACACACAGACACATACACATAAACATTTTTTAAATGACCATGTATAGCACTCTAGAGTCTTCATTGCACAGGTGGGTGGTGTGGTGGTGGCAGAGAAGTGTGTAGTGGTGTCAGGTCTGCCTCTCTGTGAGTTGGTAAAGATCCTTATGGTGATTTAGTGGGTTTGGGAGCCTTTTCTGGAGGACAAGTCCACATCCTGTTGTACTGAAAAGCTAGGTAGAAAGTACAAATCTGATAACATCAGTCTTATGCACTCTCTCATGAGAGTGGGGATATGAAGTACAGAAACATGGGTGTGATGGTCAGAGTTAATTACCTATTTGAGGAAATCTAGACTTCCTGAAGAGATGGGTCCCTGGGCATGCCTGTGGGGGCTTATTTTGATTACATTAATTGACATGGGAAGGCCCACCCACTGTGAGTGGCACCATTCCACTGGTGTTGTGGACTGTATAAGACTGGAGAAAGGGAGCTGAGCACTATTATGACTGCATCAATTCCTTGCTCTCTGGTCCTGAGTGGATGTGACCAGCTGCTTCACGTTCCTGCTACCTTGACTCTCCTGCCATAATGGACTATAACTTGGAACTGTGAGCCAATAAACCCTTTCTCCCCTAAGGGTACTTTATCACAGCAACTGAAAATGAAACAAAGACAGTAGACTGTTTTTATGGGAGTCAGAGGCGTTTTAATGTGATGGCCAAAAAATTTAAATTTTCTGAAATGTTGCAGTCTGATTTTTTTTTCAACTTACTGCTTAAAAATTGCAGGCAAATGCAGGTAGGTATTGTATTCCTGCCTTTTCTGGGTCTTACTGGGAGAACGAAGAGTAGACAGGGTTCAAGAAAGCTTTTCTCTTATGTATAAGAGCTTGTTTGCTGAGGATCCCCTGATGGAGCCAATCTTGGCCTCTCACTTTCCTCAGCAGCAGATACAGGTCCTCAGTGACCTCCCCACCACTTCATTTAGGATCAAGATGGTACCAGTAGGCTACAACATAGCAGCCATTTGTAGTGGTTGAAAACATTGCAAACATCTCTTTTTAAATAACATTGTGGCACCCAGAGGAAGTAAAAAGAAAGAAAAAGAGAAAAGATTTAACCTTACCTTAATAAGAGAACTAGAAAATTCCAAGGAAAAAAGTATACATCCAAGATGAAAAGGATACCTGTGTTCAAGGAAATTTAGGTGGACAAGTAGGCTATAGATAGTTCAGCCTTGCTGGAAATATTGTCACCATTCCAGCCACCCACCTACCTACTTCAAAGACTTGTCCACTATACAGATGACCAGCTCACAGAAGTGAAGTGATTGAAATCCAACACACATGAATCTGAGTATTATTTTTTTAAGCACACACCTTTGGAACCAGCCATTTCACTGAAAAGGTTAAAAGGAAAAACATTTCTCAGGTTCTCAGCACTGTGTCGTGGGCTTGCATAGCCCAGCCCTCATGGTTTAAGAGCAAAATGTTTTTCATATCAGGAAGAGCAGGTTATAAAATGGATGATTCTTCAGAGGCAGTTTTCATGTTGACCTTTTCCCCAGCAGTTTTCTGTTCATAAACTGATGCTGTTATTAAAGCAATGCAGGAGATAGTCTGTCTCAGACATGTAATTTTTTCCACCTATTGTCTCCATGGTTTTATATTTGCTAACAGCTTAAAACAGACCTCAAAAGACCAGTCCTAGCGTATACTAGAGAAAAAACAATGCCACAGACAGCTATAAGATTGATTTCATCTTAACCACGAATATATTTAAACAAAGAGAAGAATACCGCCAGTGTCAGAGTAATCTTAATTCCTTGCCCAGTTAATGGAGCATACCAGTTTATTACCATTCAGTCACTTTTTACAGGAAAACATCTAGCAGTACATAACCTTTGTATTTCCTAGGTGAAAGCACACATCTTTGATTATTTCCAGTAAGGAAATCACTGGTTCCTTTAGTCTTCGGTCCATTAAACAGTTCCTGAGGCCATATTATGAGCTAGGCACTCTGCCATGGGCAAGGATTCTCAGATGAGTAAGGGATCGCTCCTGCAATCATCCAGTTCACACTCCTTTAAAGGTAAAGTTCATGCAAAGTTTATTAGTAGAAAATAACCATTGAACATGACCTATTAAAATGCATGACCCAAAGTATATGAATAAATCATTAAGATGGCAGTATGCCATCACAGATTCCAAATTTCACCCAGGGAAACCCTAAAGACTCTTTATTGAATTAAAGAGGAATAAAAGATGTTTTATGATCCCATGAAATGCAGAGAAGGTAATCTATTTGCTAGTTGAAAGGTAGTGGTTTAGTCAGCCTTCCCAGAGATACTGTGAATTCATCAAACACAGCATGTGTCTGGTCCCCTGGCACTGAACGGTGGTCTCTGGTCTGTCATCTCCTGTCATGGCTTGTTGAGGTTTGGCCAACATAGAAGAGTAGTCTTGTCATGAAGCTCAAGAGCCATCAGTTTTCTAACCTGTCATTTGCGTGTTGTAGAGTGGGTACCCTGTGTTCACTGAGCTGGGTGGTTCATGGCACCCCAAGAGTATTGGCCAGCCTGCATGCTACATGGAGGGCTTTAGTATTTTCTGAGGTGACATGGTTGATTCATCTCTGAGTCTTAAGCTTTGACATTTGTGTTAAAGAACTAGGAATGTGCAAACAAGGAAGGTCAGAGCAATCAACTGTCTTTGAAAAAGTATTTTTCCTTTTCGACTTTGTGGCTATTTTTTTAAAATATTTTATTTGTTGTTTTTGTTTTATGTGTATGAGTGTTATGCCTGCATGTAAGTAAGTGCACCTGTGTCATGCAATGCCTGTGGAGGACAGAAGAGGCTGTAACCGGAGTTACAGACAGTTGTTAGCTGCCATGTGGGTGCTGGGACTTGAACCTGGGTCTTCTGCAAGAACAGCCAGTGTTCTTAACTGCTGAGCCATCTCTCCAACCCTCTAACATCCCTTTTTAAAAATAGCCAAAGTCAGGCTGGAAAGATGGCTCAGCAGTTAAGAACACTGGCTGTTCTTGCAGAAGACCCAGGTTCAAGTCCCAGCACCCACATGGCAGCTAACAACTGTCCGTAACTCCAGTTCCAGGGGATCTGACCGCCTCTTCTGTCCTCTGCGGACATTGCATAATATGGTTTTACATTTGCACTTACCTACATGCAGGTAATACATGCATACACATAAAATAAAAATAGATATTAAAAAATAAAAAAATAAGGGATGTTAGAACCTTTGATGAGTTACCAGATGGGTCTGTGATTTTCCTTCATGATGGGCACACACTTAACGTCCGTGAAGACTGAAACTAACTTTCATCTTGTCTGACCAGTGCTATGCTAATCAGGTCAGGGTTACATTAACTTAAAGCAGAGTGCTGGGGAGTTTTCATTTATTCTTTCATTTGGCCTATCAGAGTCCATGATATTTTGTAGCAAGAGAGAAGCCTTCACAGGCACATAGGGAGGGGACATCTGTCCAGCAGGACTCTCCAGCCCTGCAGTTACGATGCTGATGTTCTTGCCAGACGCCAGTGCTAATGTACTGTGCATGGGAATAACTTACTCTGAGTCATGAGTTTCTTTTCTTAGCTATTGTTGTTATTGGTACTGTAATGAATTGGCTGCAATTCACGACTTTTCTCATGTCTGGCTCATGTTAGTTTGTGCTCACTCTGTCTCACAAAAACCCAAACAAACACAGATTTCATGGGACCCAGTTGGCATCTGGCTGTAGGTCAAAATTGTGCACGTGTTTGGAATGCACTCAATTTCTTCATTGAAGTGAAGAATGAATATGGTCCATCTAAATTGTTACTTATAGTCATGTACTCCCTAGCAGGTATGTACAACCTGGGACATGCACCCCAGCTATGAATGTGGCCTGCCACAAGGTCATAAACTTACTTAAAACACTAAGTTTTTTAGTGATTTTTTTTTACATGGTTCTTGGGCATAACCTTTGCATGTGTTAATGTCTGTTGCAATGTCAAACAGTTTGACACACCTATAAGAGTCATCTCCAACTTTATCTTCAGAGGAATCACCGAGGAATCTTACAAAACATAGATTCCATATGTTATAGCCTAGGAGAGGCCATTGTTTTACAATAGGCTCATCTACTAGGCCCTGCAGACCAGACTAGACCAGAATGGAGTCACTCATGCCAAGTCATGTATAACTAACTAGACCTTCAGTAGGTCTGGATTTCAGAAAAACATTCTAGATATGCCAGTTAACCTGAATACAGCATAAGAAGCAAGTTCCCTTGGGTTTAACCCTGTTTCAGAGGAACACAACCTTGATATGACTGGTCCACAAAGCCAACCTCCTCCGCTTGGCTCATGGGAAAACACATTCTGTTTCACAGAATGACCTTCAGCCCTGCTGAATCCAAACCCTACTTAAAACAGATCTGAAGTGGAAAATGGAGTTTGACTTAGGCAGTTGGTTTGAAGTCAGATTCACTAGGATGCCTATGAATGCCAATATGTGCTCCAAAGGCTGACTTTTAAATATTTGTTTAATTAACTTATTTAAAAACTTATGTTTGTGACTGGTGAGATGGCTCAGTGGTTAAGAGCACTGGCTGCTTTTGCAGAGACCCTGGGTACAATTCCCAGCACCCACATGGTGTCTAACAACCGTTCCTAGCTCCAAGCCAGGGGAATCCCTTGCCCTCCTCTGACCTCCACAGGCATTGCATGACATGCGTGCACTTACATACATGCAGATAATATACTCATACACATAAAATAAAGATAAATAAAAATATTTAAAAAATTGTTCTTTGACAGTTTTATACATGGATATAATACATGTTATTCCTACCTACCCCCTATTACTCTGTCTCAGCCCCCCTCCATCACCTACAGAAACCCTCCTTCCCACTAAGTCCCCTTTTTACTTTGTCGTTTTTATGTTTGTGACCTACTGAGTTTGAATAGGGTTGTTTGTGTGTGAACATGGGTGGCAGGCTGTTAGAAGCATGAGCAACTTATCACTGGCTACACTGCTGTAAGAAAGTGATACCTGTTCCCCCTGATACCATTAACTGTCAGTAGTCTCTCAGAGATGATAGAGCCTCAAGAGCTCTTCCCCCTTCCGTGGTGAAATGTTCATGGACCCATTTTTGTGCAGGTCTTGTGCAGATAATAATAGCTGCATTGAGTTCATAAATGTACCAACCATGTCATACCCAGAAAACATTGTTTTGCAGTAGTCCTCAAATTTTGACCCTTACAGTCTTTCTAACCCATCCCCCATGCTGTTCCTTGAGGTGTGTGTGTGTGTGTGTGTGTGTGTGTGTGTGTGTGTGTGTGTGTATAGTTTAGATGTCCCATTTAGGGCCAGGCACTCCAGAGTCCTTTATTCTCTGCATTTTGGCCAGTTATGAATCTCTGTATTAACCTCTTTCTTTTGCAAAGAGATTCCTCACTGATGAGGGCAGAGACCTGCACCAACCTGTGTGTATAAAGATGATTCTTTAGAAAGCAGCTTGATACCGAGTCCATTTCTTGGGCCCTTTTCTAGTAGTTGCAAGAAAGGAAGCACATTTGGAGCATGAGGTGATGGGAGAGCAAGTGCTTAACATCTGTGAGGCCGTGGGTTCAAGCCCTGGAACCAAAACAAAAAAGGAAGAAGAGAAGGAGAGCGAGGGAGAGCAAAGAAGGGAAGAAGGGAGGAGGACAAACAGGGAAGAAGGGAGGACATTTTGCTCTAAGGCTTTCTGTGTGTGACCCTCACGCACTGGGGATCCTTGACACAAAGTGCTGCCTCCTGTGGCGTCCCATCCGCCGAACCCCACCTCCTCGTCCTTTGCCTTCACTGCCTTTGTCCCCTTCAGGGTCTCCTTTCTCTGTAGCTCAGTGTGTGCATCTCCCTACTGTGGCCAGCAGCGTTTATTCATGAAAACTTGCCTTTGTGCTTGGCCGCCCTGCCTTATGAAACATTTCCATTTCTTCAATCATGAAGAATGTTTTTAAATAAAAAAATTAATACACTGAAATTATAATGGCTGTGCTTTATTTTGTGGTAACTTTAAAAGAGAGTAGAAAAATTGAAAGTAGAATAAAATGCACTTTCCATAACTTGTGCAGAAAATGTTTTGAAATATAACGACTATGTCTTATGGAATGGCCACATTAAAAAAGTTAAACAATGACTTGTGTTGTCAGTAGTTCAGAAGTTCAGACCCCCCAAACAGACTCCCATACCTGCATTTTTTAAGCATAGTATCTTTTTGATAGGGTCAAGTTAATATTTATGGAGAGAAGAAATTACTGAGGTTATCCTGCCCCCTCCTAGTTCCTGCCTTTGAGAAATTCTATACCTTGGAACCAGGGAAAGAAAGAAAAAAAATCCCACAAACTTGGTAGCTGTGTCTGCTTCCTGTCCTCCTGTGATATAACTATGATTTGATGGTTACTGTATGCAAGGCTTAAAGTACTTCTCTCTGTGCTTTGCAGTGAGCCCTAGGACAGCCGATTTTACTCTGTGTATGCCTGAGTAGAGAGCAAGTCGTGGCTAGTCATCCCTGGGAGAGCCAGAACCAGCTCCACCGTGCTTCTCTATGAATCTGAGCAGTTTGGTGAAGTATTGATTTGGCTCACCTAAGGCAAACAACAGTCTTTGAGGTTAAGAACTTCCCACCCTTGTAACAACATTGAATGAATTGCAAGTCGCTCCAAATCCTCTTCCCAAGGATGTTGGAAGCCTGTTATTAGGGTATAAAAAATCTCAGTGAAATGATGCAGATTTGTTTTTAATTGCTTTCCAGGGGGCAAAAAAGAAACATTAAACCTCAGTTCATTTGTTTTTTCTCTCTTGTCTGTGTTTGGAGAAAAAGTCAGACAGCTGTACACAGGTTTCTGTTGTAACTGTCTTCGGACAACCATGATTTTATTTATAAGATCTAGCTGCTTGATAGATCTTGAAAATGCTGTGGTCTGGACATCTTGAGTTTCAAATCAGAAGGGCCTGAAGGAGGTGTAGGGTAGGATCATTAGCAGGTTTGGGGGTTGCCCCTGGTCTTGGTTGAGGAAGATAAGATGCAGCTCTAAGAGAGAACAGAGGGGTGAATATCTAAGGACAGCTGGGAGGATTTTTCCTGCCTGCTCAGCCCTTCCTAATTTTGCTGGAGTATTGGACATGTTTAAAGAGTACCAGTCATTTGCTCTGTATGCATGCAGTTAATCTTAATTCAGGCCCTCAGAGGCAGTGAGTACGGTGTGGCTCTTGGCTGTGTATTTTAGGCGGTTTCTTATAACAGGGCTGGTCTGTGGCGTTCCCGTGGAGTAGCACTTAGCGGGTTTACAAACTGCTCTGTCCCAGTGATGACATGCTCCATGTGGTTCTAGAAGCTAAATAAAACACAGGAAAGGGATATTAAGCAAAATAAAGAACACACCTATGTAATTATTGCCAGAAATGAATTTTAAAACCCTAAATTTGAGTGTGGTGCAGGCACCTGAAGATTCCTGAGACTAAACAAACTGTGTTTCCCAGATTAAAGTTTCAGGAAAGCAATGTCTATCAGATGTCTTATTTAGATCAAATATTTTGGAAAGTGTTTTGACTGATCACTGGGGAAGCAGGGAACAGATGGTGACCGAGGAAGTGCCCCCCCAAGTGTGTTCTCCCCCGACTCTAGTACCTCTTGTGACACTTCAGAGGCAACTGAGACATGCAACATTGCTTTCTTTCAACTTAAGAATGTGTGTGTGTGTGTGTGTGTGTGTGTGTGTGTGTGTGTGTGTGTAGACATGTTCATGATTGTAAATATGTATGTCAGTGCCTGTGGAGGCAAAAAGTCTACACTGGGTTCTTCTTCAATCGCTCTCTACCTTATGTTTTTTGCAACAGGGTCTCTCACTAAACCTGAAGTTCACCAATTCGGGTAGACTAGCTGGCCAGTGAGCCTCAGGGATTCTCCTGTCTGTCATGCCCAGCTTTTTACATGGGTGCTGGAGATCTGAGTTCAAGTCCACATGCTTGTGTGTCAGGCACTGTACCAGCTCTCCAGGCCTCTACTAGGAAACTTTGGACCCACTTGGCAGATACTGGATTTTATTATGGTATTGTTTTGTGATTTTAAAATATCAATCTCTTTTTATGCTAAAAATAAGATTTTCTTTTCAAAACACCAATCATGGTGGTAGTTTAGTCAATGGCATTACAGCTCAAGGCCAACGCATCTGTCTCACCCACTTTATACTCCTCCTCAAGTCTTTGAATTTTCTGTAGACATTTCTGTGCGAAGTGAGCTAAAAGTTTTCCAAGTCTTTACTATTTGCTTCCTACTTTGTCCATAGGTAGGTGTGTCCACACGGGTTATCTTGCTTCATCCTGAAGATAACATGCCTAGGCATTTTGTAACTAAGAAAACCGAGGCTCTATGAGGTGAGATCATTTTCAGAAGGCAAGTAGGTGGCTGATTCTAGATTCCAGCCCCAGCCCCAGCTCTGTCTTCCTGAAGCCATGCCATCTCCCTAACCTGCCTCACTAGCCACCATCCAATGTGAATGGGCCCAGCCAGTTCAGCTTCTGCTGTAATTTATCTAGATTTTCCAGTTAGCTGACGTGAACTGTACTTCTAGTGCAATCCATGTGTTTATGGCTTCCCCCATTTACGTTACCTAGTATAATACTCTCTATATGGCACAAATCAGTGACTGTTTGCTGAGGTTTTCCACCTTGAGCCCCATGAGAGCTGCCCACCACAAAAGAATCAAAATTTGGTTTGGACAGGCACTAGGATAAATGGCCTTGACCCTTCTGTGCACCTAGTGGAAAGCTTGTTTTAAGTGTTGAAACCTTCCTCTTTTTTAGATAGCTTTCTCTGATCCACTTTGTTATGGCAGAAAATTGCTTCTTAGTTTGACTTAGTATCCTATATACACATTCATTAAAGGGTTTTTAAAATATTTATTATTTTTTTAAATTTTATATGTATGATATGTATGATATATGTGTATATGATATGTATGATATATATGTGTATGATAAGCGCACTCATGTTGTGCAATGCCTGCGGAGGTCAGAAGAGGGCACAGGATTCCCTCCGGAACTGGCATTGCAGATGGCTGTTAGTTGCCATGTGGGTGCTAGGAATCTAACTGGGTCCATTGCAAGAACAGCCAGTGATGGCTCTTAACCACTGAGCCATCTCTCCAGCACCACAGTTTTTTTTTTTTAAGTTAAAAGAATAATGACTCATTTGGGGGGGTGGGGCACTGTGTTGGGCATTAAGCTTAATACTTTAAAAAGATTGTCTCTTTTTAATTCTTACAACAGCTAGGGATGCAGTTGAGAGATAGAACACTTACCTAGCATGGATGAAGCCCTGGGTTCAATCCCCACTACTACACGTACATAGACATACACAAAAAATATTTGCTATCTGTTTAACTGAAAAACAAACATTTCTTGAATTCTCAGGACAGCCCTAGGAGGTGGGCTCAGTGAGAGGTGCCGCTTGCTCCAGGTCCCACAGTCAGTGAATCTTAGAGCTATACCAGGAATCCAAGTCGAATGGATTCTTAAGGCCTGTGTCTCCAACTCATCATTTTTTCTTTTTATAAGGATTGAAATAAAAGTTACCTTCACTGAAGTGCACATATTTCTGTACTGTTTGATGAAGTTTGATAAAGTCACACATCCACATAACCCTCAATCCAATCAAGATCTGGAACACGTGCATTGCCCCATAGGTTTCCTCCTCCTTCCGTCAGTTCAGCTACTCAGGATTAGAACTATGGACTCAGATCTGAACTCTAGAGCATGCATGCCTCTCCCTTTTACTCTGCATATTTTTATATATAACAGTATTTGTCCTGTTACTGGTTCATTGATTTTCATTCTTGAGCAACTTTCCATTTCGTGAAAGTTGTCCATCCACTCTCCTACTGGTGGGCATTTGGGTTGTTTCTATTTGAGGCTATTGTGAATAAGGCTTCTGTGAACATTCTTGTACATAAGTCTTTCCTGAGGACACGTGTTTTCGTTTTGCTTGGGTAAATACTTAAGGGTGCACTCACTGGGTCGTGGAGTACAGGCATGTGTCATTTTCTAAGGAACTGCCAATTTTCCAAAGTGTATGTACCATTTTTCCCCTTCCACCAGTGTGTGAGTGTTCTGATTCATGTCTTTGCCAGCATTTCATACTGTTGCTTGTGTTTCCTTTTCACGTGTCCATTCTCCATTCGACTGTGAGCCTTCCAAAGTCAGAAAACATGTGTCATTCATTTCTCTATTCACCAAGATTAGCTCAGTGTTTGGCACAGTGAGTATGATGTATGTGAAAATGTGAGTTAGAGAATTGCCAGGATAGTTGTGAAGGTCCCTTCTAATAATGAAAATTTAGAACTCTGTGTGCCCTGTGATGAATAGGTAGTTTAAATTAAAAGAACACGTGGCAACTTTTTAAAAGTGAGGTGGCAGATTGTTGTGCCTCTAAGAGGGAGCCAGTGTCCAGCCAGTCAGTGGCTCTCTTGAATGAAATGGGTTGACGAGTGTGCTCTTTGCTGGCACTATACTTCAGCAACAGGGCTACGTAACACAGAAAATTCACATGGATATCAAGGAATACAAATATCTTAGCTCCTCTTGACCTCTGACTTTCAGAATGATCTCCTCATCTATTATGACATAATAATTCCACTGTATACTTGCTAGCTTAAGACCATGCCTATCCATTGTATTTCAGTCTCAGGAGTCTTGCATAACTTACCTAGTGGCCAGTTCCACATGTCAGCCATGGAGGTGCCACCTTGCTTTGGTTCTGGGTCTGCGCTCTCTGGGGGGAAGGGTCCACTTCTAAGCTGTGGTGGTCATTGGCAGGATTTAGGTCCAGGTAGATTGCTACACTGAATGCTTAAATTCTCTTGCAGTTCTTGGGTGGAGGGCACCCCTAGTTCCTTGTTATCATGAATGTCTATGATATAGTTGTTGCCTGGGCATCCAATTTTAAGCTTGACTTAAGCTGTTTGCAGTCCAGTGTCACCTTTAGCCACATTAAAATGCCCCCCCCCCGTGTGAATGTTTTCAGTATGACCTGGTATCTCTTATATGAAGACATGAATTCCAGGAGGTAAGGGAGCTAGAAGCTTCTTGGAGACTGCTTGTCACAGATGGCCCATGAAAATTATTTTTTTAAGATGGAAAATGCACCTATTATAAAGAAAATAGCTGTTTTGTCCCAAAGATAGTTTTCTTTTCTTTTTTTTTTTTTTTAACTTTTGTAATGAGTGGTTTTCAGAGGCTCCAGCATTCCCTGAACACAGGGACACTGTTCTGGGTAAATTATCTGCAGTTAATGTCTACTGGTACAGAAGATTGATAGAAAAGCAGGGAGTGATTTCGGGATAAACATTTCTCACTGGGCTCATTCAGTGCACATGAATTGAGGCTTTTCTCAAACCTGCTCCTGGACAGAGTCTTGGCTCTGAAATTCGCCATGGAGTAAAGAAGTAGAGAGATTGGCCGAATGACCCCCAGGACCCAAGTGAGGGAAGCCAAACTTTCTGAGAATACATTTGCTTATCTGCAATGGAATAATTGCCCAGACAAAACACTGCAAAACCCAGGGGTTGTCTAAAACCAAATCATCCAATCCTTTGGAAGAGTCTTCTTAGCGAAACAAGTAAGTCACAGAACAAAGTATTGCACTTGTTAGGAGAGATGGCTCAGCAGTTAAGAGCACTGGCTGCTCTTGCAGAGGACCTGGTTTCAATTCCCAGCACCCACATGGCGGCTAACAACTATCCATAGCTCCGGTTCCAAGGGAATCCAACACTCTCTTCTGACCTCGAGTATTGCATGACACAAGTGCACTTACACGCATGTAGACAATACACTCATACACATAAAATAAAAATAATAAATACAGTATTTTTTAAGAAAGAATAACTGCAACAGCAAAATTACCTTTCAATGGGTGTAGATTGAAAGCAGTCTTATTTTAGGTTAAAAAAAAAATTGTTCCAGTTATGAGGGCTTTATCATGGGCCACACACTATTTGTTTTTATCTAGTGTATACATGTATACACAATTAATCTTCATAAGGTTCTTTTAAAGATGACTATCCTAAAACCTAGAAATACGTGCACACTAGCCCTGATATTTTCCTCTGAACCATCCTGCTAAATCTCTTACTAGTGAGTTATTTGACTCACACTCACTTTGTATTTGTATGAAAGCAATGTTTTCATATTTGGAACATTATGTTTTAGTAAATGTTGTGATTGATATGGATACTGTTATTATTCTGGTTGCATACATGAGGAAATGGGGAGACTGAGCACCTGTCCCAGGACTTTGTCACCTGTCTGTGATAACACCAGCCTTTGAAGACCAGCCATCTATGTTAGAGGTTCTGTCTCGCTACGCTTGGTCTTCAAGAAATTGTTTTCTTTATAAATGTATTTGGGCCATAGCCACCTTCTGAACTAAAGAAACAGAATAAACAAGAGTCCAAGATAAACCAGCACATTCCAGCCTAGGAAAAACAAATGAACCACAAAAACACACCATCTCTGGCCCAGCCTGAGCCTCTAGGGCCAGCACAGTCCATCTAAGAAAGCCTACACATCACTGTTTTAAAGAAAATAAACACTCAGCTGGAGTGGCCTAGTTATGATTCTGAAGGGCAGCCTGAATTGGTTCCCAGTGAAGCAGAAAACACCAAAGTTGTGATCATGGAGCTCTGTGAAATGTCTCAGTGGGCATCTTGAAGTGTGACCTCCACTTTGACAGGCAGGATTAGAGAGGAATCAGGATGACGAAGGCGAGAGGAGTGGACAGTTCCTGAAGTGTCACTGTGGTCTGGCTGATGTCTTACTCCTCAGTGATGCCAGCTCTTCCTGTTCTGGTTGTCCCACATGGAAGAGTTCTTCAGCATAGAGGCTCTGGATTCTGAGCCTCTGTCTTGCTGATGTGTGTGGCACTGGGCTGGAGCTAAGCAGTCCTAGAACTCCCAAGCTTCTGCCTTAGATGCTTACCGTGTGAGGGTGGCCTTTAAATGGCATCATGGCGTTCTAGAACCTATTTTTCTGGAGCCAGTGTCTTCAGATCCATAGCCCTTTGGCCAGCCTAGCGTGGACTTTGATGGTCAGCCTCACTCCCCCTGGACATCTGAGCAACCATTACTGTCACAGATACATAGCATCACTTGTCTCTGAAATGCAGCCTGGTGACAGTCTAGACAGTGGTCGCTTTGTAGTGCCCTGATTTCTTCCTTAAAAAAGTCATTTATAAACATATATCATAGAAACATTCTTTTTAATATTTTATTTATTATTTTTATTTTATGTGTATGAGTGCATTGGCTTCATGTATGTGAGTGCACCTGTGTTGTGCAGTGCCATAGAGATCAGAAGAGGGATTCAGGTTCCCCTGGAACTGGAGTTGACGACGGTTCTTAGCCACCATGTGGGTGCTGAGAATCGAACTCGGGTCCTCTGCAAGCACAGTCAGTGTGCTCTTAACCACTAAGCCATCTCTCCAGCCCCCATATAAACATTTCTTAATTAGTGGTCTTTATTGACAGCAAACCATTCCCATTAAAAAGTTATTTAGAAAACACGCATAAAAAAAAACAAAAAAGGTTAAAAATTCCCCCAAATTTAGTCATCCACAGATACTGCTTTTTTTACTAAAAGAAGAATATTAACATTTAAGCACCCTTTCATGTAAATTTCTGTGTAAGTATACATATATGTATTAATATTGCATGCACAGCTGTATAAGAATTTGACTAAGGACCTATTGGTAAGCTTTTCTTCTCAGTGAGGAGGCCTTTAACAGTTGGTAAATGCTGGTCCACTCCATCATTTTAGTTAGTAGAACTGAGAACGTTGTGACTTGGGGTTTCTTGGAGTAGGGTGATGGCCTGCAATAGAGTCATCAGGGTTCCTGTGAATCGGTTCTATCTGTAGATGAAACCAACAAAGTTAAGAACCCTGACCTGTTATTCAGAGGATAGCAAGGGATGAAACCAAAGTGTACCATGAGCATTTGCTGTGGCTGCTGTCCCCGGCACTGTCCCTGATAAGGCCAAATGAGCTTGACCCAGCCTGCATGTGGCTGTGAAAGTTTTCCAGCCATGACTTTCTACCTTTGTTCAGATGAAAAGCAAAGAGAGATTCCTGAGATTCCTGGGTGCTGATTTGATTAGAGTCTAAAGGAATCAGGCAAACCAGGAACCAGAGTCTTTACTTTTTTGAAAAAGGAAAAAAAAAAAAAAAGTTGTCTTTACCCACGTTGATTGCTAAACATATTAAACGTAATACTCCAGTATTCCCAACTCTCTGTAGATAGGGATATTTTAAAGTGAAAGCGTGGTTTTGAATCTGCAATAAACGTCCATGCTGTCATTGAGGAAGCTCCTAAAGGAAAGTCAGGAGCATTCTGTTTAAGATATTTACAAAAGTGAACAAAGACCACTGATATTTTCCTTTTGTGAAAAAATGACAGTCCGTGTAAATAGATAAATTACATTGAATCTATTGAAAACAATGTCATGTCCAGTTAACTACTAATCTCTTATTTACTCTCCTGTTGCCAAGGCCTGTGGTGCATGCCTGGATCTGAATGTGTGTTTAAGCTATTACAGGGCAGGAAGAGAGCTTAGCCTTGTTTATGTTACATGGAGGCGGCTGTTCTCAGAGTTAATGATTTTCAACCAGGGAATTCACAGAACTGTATAGTAATATGGATCACAGTGAAAGCCAAGTCCATTTTTTCTGCATCCATTTCTATGAGCACATACAATATTCAGAATCTTGAAGCTTAAAAGTTGCGGTGTACATGTGTATGGTAGGGCCTTCCCACCTGTCCCCTTTGCCTAGAGTGTGATTTTCTCTCTGGTTGCCCTAATTCTAGCTTATCCTTTTCATTGAAACACAGGCAACATCTTTCCCAGGAAGTCTTTCCAACCCCTGCAAACAGGAGTTAGTCATTCCCCTCTGAGATTCCCCCCACCTCCAACTTTTACACCAGGTTACTGTTGCTTGCTTACCTGCCTCTGTAGGCATGTGATCGGTAAGGATCAGAATCACATCCTCCTTTATCTACTTCTGTTCCCAGCATGGAGTCTACCACAGAATTTCACTCAATATCTGATGAAGACATTTGTCTTCTCAAAGTCATTTGTTCTTTGGTACAGGATTACTTTAGGAAGTTGGGAATGCTTTCTGTTCCCAGGGACACCTCCCTACTCCTTCTGTGCCTGAAACCATGGGGTAATATTTGAAAAGGTTTCCATCCTTCTAAATACCTGTACAATATCTGCATCGTATAACAATCATCTTTATTTTCTAACAGGTATCACATATGATTAAGTCTGATAACTAGTAATTGACTGAAAAATAAAAATAAAAGAAAAAGCAAGACTGTGCTCTTCAGGATAAGGTCAGTTTGACTGAACTAGGAAAGGATAACTTAGAAATAGTACAGCGAGCATTCCAAGGACAGCCTCCACCCCCATGTTAGCTACTTTTCTGTTGCCCTGATAAACACCATGACCAAAGCAGCTTCTTGAAGAAAGAGTCTATTGGACTAGCGGTTCCAGAGGGATGAGTCCATCATGGTGGAGGAGGCATGGCAGGAGGCAGCCAGAACAGAAAGCCGAGCACACACATCTTCAAGCAGGCACAGTGAGCAGAGAGAGAAACTGGAAATGGGACATGGGTATGAACTCTCAAAAACCATCCCAGTGATATCTTCTTTCAGCTAGGCCATACCTCCTAGGCATGTCATGATCTTCCCAAAATCACACCATCCACTAACCAAGTGTTCAAATACTTGAGCCTCTGGAGGACATTTCTCATTCAAACTACCACACTCCTCCTTCCTTGCCAGCATCTGCTCAGGAGCTGAGCACCTGGGCCCTTTCTTAGTAGCCCCAGATGTAGAGCGTTGGAGTTGGGGCAGAGATTGACCACTGCATGCACTTCAAACATGGCCGCACAAATAGGTAATTTTTTTTTTTTTTTTTTTTTTTTTTTGCAAACCTGAAAACTAAACTTTATTGAAAATACTTTTCTGTGAATTCACTTGCAGTCTTAGCAGCATGGCACACAGTCCAAAGATACACAGTCCCAGTATGTTAGAAAAGATGAATCACTGCCTTAGTCTGTTTGGGTTGTTGTAATATATATGATTCCTAGGCAGGACAATTCATAAACAATAGAGATGTATTGCTTACATTCTGAAGCACATTGAGACTCAGCAGATTCTGCTTGCTCTTCTTCATGTGTTATAAGGAGGTAAAGGGAAAAATGTATGCCCTCAATTCTTGTTAGCGGGCCACTAATCCCATTCATAAGGACAGAGATCCCAGGACCTAATCACCTTCCAAAGGCCTCTCCCTTTAATCCCATTACCTTACAGGTAAGGTTTCAATAGAAGAATTTTGGAGGGACATAAGCGTTCAGACCACAGCATTCATTAAATCTTGATTGTACTGTGACCATGTTTGAGGAGAAGCCATTGTTAGAAAATTCTAGATAAACATATTGTAGTAGAAATATCAAGTGGGAGCCAAAGTAAGGACTGAGAGGGTAGGGGTAGGAAAAGCTCCTGCTTCCAGATTAGCCAAGGTTAGTATGTAGTAAGATCGCAGTATAGTAAGAACACAGGCCTAGAGGGCAGATATTAAAGGTAGGAAAATATTTCAGAGGTCTCCATTGCTGGACGATTGTAGTTGACATTGCACTTCTCCATTGGTGGTCTTCCCAGTTTTCATGTACTTAGAGGAGTCATTCTTTAACAGTGTGCTTACCTTGCCAGGGATTTGTTTGTAATTTCCTTCAGAGTGCCCCAACAGTGTCCTTGCAGTCTCTGAGCAGTCCCTCTAGCGCAGAGAGGAATTAATTTCTGGATGGCTGGAGCAGGCATTCTGGGTAAAGATGTGCCCCTTTCTTGTGAAGACCACATGGTGAAAGCCAGCAGGAACTCCATGTGCCCAGCTGAGATCTTTGCTCATCTGGAAAGAGGCTTATTTGGAGCTGGACAGCCAAACCGTGAAGGAAGTTACATGGCATTTTTCATTCAGTGTGGAGAAGGATGGAGGCGGGAGGGGATGGGTTCATGGAAGCTGTTTTGGCAGTGGACAAGTTCATCTCTCAGTCACACAGGCAAATAGCACCTCAGGGTTTGCATACGCATTTCATTCACTGATGATCATAATGCTCCAAGAGAAAGAGGAACTCTTAGGGATGATGAGATTGTCTAGAAAGCTGAGCAGAGTATATGTGTAGGATGTGGCCACAGATGGTTGGTGGTACACATGTGTCAATCATGCACACTTAACCTGGCAGGAGTTAGGGCAGCCCTGGGACCTGAGGAGTCGTTGGACAGGTGAAACAGTTTTATCCTTTGTTATTTAGGGAACCAGTTCCAACTTTCTACAACTTGGGCAAGTTGCTTATGACTTTGAAAAATATGCTTTAATATTCTATCAGGTAAATATGGTAAACACAAAAATGATTTATACTAAACAAATAAAAGTAGTGCCGCACTGATCCACATAGCATCATGCAGTATAAGGTTACTCATGGTGTGGATAAAGCCCTCTTGGTATAAAGCAGGGGCAGATAACGATGGACCCACCAGGATGCTACTTATCCAAGTGCGCTTAACACTAGTGTCCCATTAGCTATATAAATTTCAGAGGCTGGGCAGTGGCTACTTTTTTAGGAAATGGGGCTAGGGTTTTGGGGCTCCCGCATGCAATCTCTTGGGGAATAAAACATTTATACATGAATTACTGGATGTGGTTAGGAGTACTGCCCTTGAGCTAAGTAGAACAGAAAAATTCCAAATTAAAAAAGTGTGTGTGGGGGTGATGGCTGGAGAGATGGCTTTGTAGTTAAGATCACTTGCTGCTCTTGCAGAGGACTCAGGTTCAGTTCTCAGCATCCACTTATAGCTCCACTTCCAGGGCATCCGATGCCCTCTTCAGGCCTTTATGAGCATTGCATGCACATGGTGCACTTACATACATGCAGGCAAAGAACTCATACACGTAAAATAAAAATAAATTTTTAATTAAAGAAAAGAAAAATTGCAAGCATAGACTTGTCCTAACTAAATTTCAGGTCGGTCTGTATAACGAACTCAGTGAGAATTTGCATCTCCATAACTATGGGCCAATCACTGACTTTCCCTTTTCCCTCCTTGAGTTCTACATATAACATTTTGCAATAATTTTCTTATAATTGAATTACTAAAGAAACCCTGGCAATGAGAACCTAATAATATATACACATATACAATGCATATGCATATGCAAACGCATACCTTTTTTCATTTGAAGGAAAGAATGTGGCTGTACCACTATGTCAAGTTAGGTTGGTTTTCACTTGGTGAAAAGAATTTTGAAGTTAGCAAACACATTCAGTGAACAGAACATTGAAATTCAACCACAAGTTCCGTGCCAAATTGTAAGGCTGTTCCAAGGAGAGCCGCAGAGACATCATGTGGATCTTTTCCTTTGCCATTCCTCTCCCACTGAGTGCTGTCTGTGTTTTCTCCCTGAAGTACACACATGCACCCCAGGCTAGTTCTCTCTGTCCACCTCCTGTTGGTCCACACTATCCCCCCCTGCAAATGCCTGTCCTTTCATCATGGCTGAGTTAAATCATTCTCATTCTTTAAGGCACAGCTCAATTGCTACTTATATCATAAGTGCTGCTGTGCTGCTCTCTTGCCTTTGCCCTGGATTTAGTCAGGTAGTTAACACATCTTCCGAGTGTTTAGAGTGCAGTAGGCAGATGCAGAGTAGACAGCTTAGAGCACAAACTGCTTGTGCCAGGACTTGATCATATGCATCTTAACCCCAGTGAGACCCAGGGAAAGGGAGTAGCTTGACCCTTGTGAATGGTGAAGTGGGACCCAAACTTACATATCCTTAAAATGCTTACTCCTTACAGAACACTCCACATGTGTTAAAAGGAAGAACATCATGCTTTTTTGCCTTTGTTTATTTTTTCTGTCTGGTCCACACCCCTGGAGGTTGGCGATTGTCAGTCAACAGGGATACTCAGCAGACTAACCTCTACAACCTGAATGAAAACTGACAGGTCTGAGGCTAGGTTGGTTGAAACATAATGGAATGAGATTGTGTACAGTAATTGTACCCTCCGGCTTCTGAGACCCAGAGTACTCTACGAGAATTGATTGATGTAATAATTTGTAATTATCACAGAGTGTGTCTGAAAATATTGTAAGTGGTGATCACAGCCAAGGGCAGGATTGTCACCAAAAAAGGGTGTGTTCTAAGTTTAGCATCCAGGGCTGTGACCTTTCCTCTGGTTCCCCTTGCTTTACCCTCAATACATACTCTCCTCCATGCTGAACAGTGTCAAGAAAGCCTGATATGTATTTCATCTGTAAGTTCTAAGAAGAGTATTCATAACCTTGGTTCATATTATAGACATAGTTTTACTCAAAAAAGATTTAAAGTTGAGGTAAGTCAATTTAAAAAATCTACTTTATGTTATGTTTTACAGTTTTTAGGTCCAGATATGGTGGTCATGACTGTGAATACAATGTTGGCGTCAAACTTCTAAATGAAAGCTTCAATTGTCAATGTCATCTGGATGTCCCAGTAAAGTAGGAACAATATAGTACTTCTCTGTCTGTCTGGTGTGACACATTGGAGAAGGAGTCCCATCAGAAGGTTATCTGTGGAGAAAGCCCTTCTTTGGCTCAAAATCCAGGTCTCTCTCCTAGTATGCAGGGCATGTTTGTTACATTACTGATCAGAATAGATGTTCAAAATGATTCCTGGAGTGGAATGACAGAAGGATTTGCTTTTGAAGTCATTCTTCAAGTGCCCTTTGGATGTGGGGATGTGCTAGTCACAATGTGGAAAGGACTCTTCATAGAAATGAATCTTCAGATTGAAAAACATTTTCAGAGTGATGTTAAATCCTATGGGGAGAAGTCAGGTATTTTCTTAAGTTTTAATTTTTTGATGTTTTTGTTTTGTTTTAAAGTTACTTACTTTTTACTTAGCATAAAGAATCTAAAGATAGAAACCTTATGTGCTTGTACCTGCTTATTCCAGGTCTGGTCCATGCCAAGGTGAGCTGGAAGCTCTCATCTTGGCCTTTGCCCCAGGGCCTGCACAGACCTACTTTCTCCTTGCTGAAATACATGTACACTTTAATTTCAATATATGCATGTATACATGTATATGTATATACATATATGCATTATATATTTCAACATACATGCACTTGTGTGCATATACATATCATCTCCTCTATTCTTCCAGAGACAAATTAGTACAGCTTAGAATTTTAAAAAATAAATCTAATAAAAGAAGATGAGGTATAAACACCTAAAATTTGGATAGGTGAAAAGGGGGCCAAAAGTATTTCAGGTGAGGAACAAATAATTTGTAAGCATATCTCAAATGTTTTGGAGAATATGCGTGAAACTTATTTAAAAACAGAATGAGTTTTCCCAGAAATGTCTCTTAAGTATGGTAACAGCTTTATATGGCATTATTTACCTAACTTCGGAATATGTATATAAGTGTTTACACACATAGATGATAGACAAAGGAAGGCTTCTAGGGCAGTATCAGCTACTCTATATGGCATAACTAAAACAAAACAAGACATACGTATTAAGTAATAGCGCACTTGCCTAGCATATATAAAGCCCTAGATTTGACTCCCAGCATTGCAGAAGATTAACATTAATTTTTTAAAAATCTGATAGGTTCCACACTTTATGTCTGTTACTGTTTTGAAAGATGCCAGATGCCGATACACTTTGCCTTTATTATTGCCTTTATTAACTTGCTGATGTGAGGCAGAAGGAAAGATGAGTGGTCCAGGTAGAACGTGAGCTGTGAGCCCTGCACTAGGGGAACCGGCCTATTCCGGATCTGACCTGACCCTAGTATTCTCTTCTTCTTCCTTCCTGGAAATATGTTTTGATCTCTGACCTTCTCTATAAGATAACCGCAACTACCTGAAGACCAAGTGGGAGATCTATGTTTACAGAGTTGCTTCACGAGTGATTCAGACAGGCACATCATCAACATGAGCCCCATCTTTCATTTCTCTCTGCCTGAGGAGAGATCAAGAGTTCCCTGCCTGCGAATCCATTTCCCACTGCTTTGTAGAGCTAATATAATTTCAGTCTCTACTTCTGGGCTTTCATCACTGTGGCTTCATTCGCATATTCAATTTCTCAAATTATTTATGACCCCGCATTATTATTTTTATAATCCTTACAAGTTTATTTTGCTCCAGTGCCTCTTTGCACTGACATGAAATATTTTCCTCCATTGATGAGTAGTTTCTTCAATTATTCTCTGTTGCATATAAAAGCATTTGCATACACTACTATAATTTACCTTTTTATGATCTTCAAAAAGCATGATCTATTCCCTTCCTCCCCCTCCTCTTTTCTCCTCCTCCTCCGTCCTCTCCTCTTCCTTCTCCCTCTTCCCCTCCCTTTCCTCTTCCTCCTCCCCTTCCTCCCTCCTCTTCCTCCTTCTTTCCCTTCTCCTCCTCATTCTCCTCTCCTCCTCCTCTTCTTCATGTAGTGACATACAACTCCTGCAGTGAACCAGCCCTGTCCTTACTGCTTCATCTATGGCTTTACTTTTTTGTTAAGACCTTCTTTATGAAATCATTATCAAGAATGTGTGTGTGTTGTGTGTGTTGTGTGTGTTGTGTATGTGCAGGTGTACTTGCCTATGTGTGCACATGTGGAGGCCAGGTGTTGACTTTGGGCATCTTTATTGCTCCCTACCTTCCTTTTTGAGACAGGGTCTCTCACCAAACTGCAATTCATCATTTGACTGGATTGAATATGTGGTGGACTCCTGGGATCGTCCTGTCTCCATCCTCCCAGTGCTGGGGTTATAGATGCATTCTGCCATACATGGCTAATTTAAATTTATTTAATGCACCATGTTTTTTAATTGACTCTGTTTTTGAAGTAATCATGAGAACTGTACTTTATTGTATGCATGTGGGTGCTGGGGATATGAACTTAAGCCCTCAAGCTTGCATAGCAAGAACTTTACCCACTGAACCACCTCCCTAGTTACCAGCTTCAGTGTTTGTGTCCTCTAATCCAGTGACTTCATCTGCATGAGGCGCCCATTCCTCTCACCACAGTGAGCATTGACTATGGCCTGTTGGTCTGCTGTTCAAAATATAAAAGGGAAGTCTATGTCATTTGTCTACTAGAAAGTCACTCCTGAAAAGAAAAACTCATTTTTACATTAACTAGTTTTCTCTTTGCATCTCTAACTTTCTTTTTTAATATAGTGCAAAACTTTATATGTGTGTACATGTATGTCTATATAGATAAAGCCATTTCATTGTTAAAATCTATGCACAAGAGAGTCACGACCATGTTGAAATGTCTTTGATAACACTGTTTTTATATTATCCACACTTACTAGTGAGGTTGAACTCTTGAAATTAATAAGGTCAGCTTGGAAAGGTGAACACTGCATTGCTCTAAAAGACCTTCAGGAAGTCTCTGGATTTGAAAATTGGAAGGAAGGTCAGGAGGTTACCCCAGAGTGGTTCAGCCAGCACAGGAGTCTTCCCCTTAATGTCTTGTGGGAGGCCGGTTAGTCTTTGCTGTGCTCAGAGGCCCCATCCCCAGCCAGGCCTCTCCTTTCTCTGAAACTGCTATCTTCTGCTGAGTGCTAGGTTTGCCTAGTTAGGCATAGATCCACTCAGCTGGGAACTTTTTTAACGGAGGCGCCTTTTCCAACAGAGAAGTTGAAATGTACTTCGGCTTAAACATTCAAGATTCACAAATGTGATTTCTAAACTGGGCATGGCAGCATACGCCTTTAATCCCTGCACTTGGGAGGCAGAGGCAGGTGGATCTCTGTGGAGTTCAAGTCCAGCCTGGTCTACATAGGGAGTTCAAGGACAGCTGGGGCTACAGGGAAACCCTGTCAAAAAATACCAAAAATAAATAAATAAACAAATGTGGTTTCTACATCAGAGCGCTGAAAACCAGGAAGCACTGTTGGTTTTGATGCAGTAATGAACTCTGACAGTTTCTGGCCAAGCTGGTGCCCGCTTTGCCTCTAGCTCTGGACCTGCTTCCCCCTCAGACTCTACATACTCCTTCAGTAGTGAATGACTCACTATGACTTTGAAAGCCATTAATGCGGAGTGATGACGAATTTAATGCAGTGAAACCTTTAGGAAAGATTCCTCTTGCTGGGTGTGACTCATTTTGCCAAAAGATAGGATTAAAACTTTGCTAGAAAGAAACCAATCGACCTCGTGATAAAGAGTATTTATGACCCACAGTACACTCTGTTCATAGAACAATAACACAAGTACAAGAAAACCCATCTTCTGCCAAGGTTTTAAAATTATATTGCATTCGGGCTCAGGTATAATTTCCCATCATAAATCCTGAAAAAATGTGGAAGAGACTGTGCCAGGCTATTCTAGGGTATCTAATGAGGGTTACACCTTTCAACGCTAGACTACTGTTTATGTATATGATTATTTGGAAGAGGTTTTATTTAATTCAAATTGATTCTATTTTTAATATAATCATGAGAGCGGTACTTTATTGCATGTGTGCTAGGCAGTTTGCCAAAGATAAAGTTACAGTCCTCAACCCCGAATCTCAGAACTTTAAGACCTTGCTCGTCACTTCTAGTTAAGTGGCTCACAGTCAGAACCCTTTGGTTTTAACACCCACGTTCTTTCTCTTTCCCTCCTACTTTGTGTTTGGTGAGGAGTGTCTGATTTGTAAGTGCCTATTTATTTGGCGTCTTTGCTGTGTTTTTGTTGTTGCTTGTTTCGTTGGGGTTATGTATACAGAGTAACACGGAGGTGAAAGAGTCTGCTTTTGTCTTTTGATATTCTCCATGAATCACAAACCATACCTAAGTCCTATTAAAACTGTCATTGCATAGAATGAGAAATAATGGGAAAAGGAGAGATGGTGATGAATTTTCTGAAACCTATTCTCTTTGAATGGACAGCTTCAGACCCATGATAGAATAGACTGCTAATTCGTTTTGTGAAGATTACTGTTCGGATGGCTTAAGTAATTTCTGCCACTCTATTAAAAGTCCTGTTTTACATTTGAAGGTCTCATAAAGAAGAAATTGTGATCTCTTCCTTGTGTTGCTTGAACATTTATGTGAAAGCTAATCCCAGATAGGCTAGTTGTGTCTGCACTGTAGCGTCTGTGTCCGTCTGGCAGGGCCATCAAACCCATTTCATCCACACACTTGCTAAATCAACATGAGCATCAAGAGCAGCTCCAAAGAGCTCGTTCACATGCATATGATTTTATTTGAAATACCTAGTGTTGTAATCCTTCTTCTCATTTTCCCAAAGCATGAAAAGAGTTGGCAAGTGACAAATCATTTCTCCATCAAACTTACAACTGATTGCATTAGGATATAAAGACACAGATGCTCATTACCAGTGGCCCTGGGCCATGGCTCAGATACCCATCAAAAAGGAAACAGAGCTGGAAGCAGAAAAGTGTGTCCATTTAAAAATGAGTGTGCTTTGACACCAGCCTCCACGAAAGAGCTGCTCCATCACACAGAAAGGATTTTGTTGGAAGCCCTCCTCACAAACTGTCCATGGAGATTCTGGATTCAGCCTTCCTCCTGTTTCATGCAGATGGTAGTTATACATATACAGGTACCCTCAGGAAACCCTCCAGTCTACTTCTTCCCTGCCATGCACAGAACTCCAGGTATGGACCAGAAGCTCCATGAGCTTACGCCCAAGTCCAAGTCTAACTTTGACAATATCCAGCCATATGACCTTAGGCTCAATATCCTTCCTTGCGAAGGAGGAGAGCTGTTCTACCCTCTTGACCCCAAGCATCTGTTGCAGAGGTAACCCAAGTTAGCCTTAATGTCTGCTATGCATGAAAGCTCATAGTAGATGTACTCACTCGAGTCCCTTGGACTTTCAAATGTTTCTAAAATGAGATTAGATCTTCTGATCTTGGTCTCAAAGTCATGAGGACATCCTTAACCCAGACTCAGCATCCTGTAGTCCTTGCACATGCAGATACCCTGCCTGCAGCTCAGTGCCCACACTCTGGCCAGATTTCCCTGCCCTTTTCTTGCAGGAACAACTGAGGGGCTGCTCCTTCATAGAGGCTATGCTTGAGCCTATTTCAAGGAAGCAGTTCTTCTGGTCTCTTCTCAGTCCCTCACAGTGGTCGATTTTCTCCTTCCACTTCTGTCTTCTCTGTCTATACACTCATCTATTCCTTCTGTAGACTTGTCTATTCCGTCTCATACCACCTTGGATTTTACTTTTTCTCCAACTGAGCACAATTATAATGTGCTTATTTTATAATCGCTTATTGTCTGTCACTTCTTTCTACTACAAACTTCCGTAGACTGTGTGCTGTCCTAAAATCCATGTTAAAACCGCCCCTTCCCAATAATGTGGTAGTATTTGGAAGTAGCACACTTGGGAGATAATTAGGTTAAGATGAAATCTTGAGGATGGGCCCACATAATGGAATTAGTGCCCTTGTAAGAAGGGGGAGAGAGAGCAGAGTTTTTTCCCCTGTCACTATGCAAGGACCCAACAGGGAGGTGACCATATATAAGCCAGGAAGAGGGAGGATACCAACTACCAGAGGGCCTGAGAACCCAAGAGACAGCCTGACAGCCCCCAGATCCTGCCTCCACATTGTGGTAGGCTTCTCCTAATTGCACTATACCATCCCCTTACCTGTGATTTTGTGAGGCTCCTCCCAAGGCCCCATGGCAGATCTGGCTTTGGCGGGCTAGGGCTGAGATCCTAGGGGACAGCCTGAGAGGATGGGTTCGGACCCCCCATCAAGGTAGCTGCTCCGAGTTCAGCAGACCACCAGAGAGTGCCAGATTCTGGTCTCCAACTACCAGATGGCCTGAGAACCCAGGGGATAGCCTGACAGTGCCCTGGATCCTGCCTCCACATGGTGGTGAGCTTCCCCTAATTGCACCATACCATCCCGCTACTTGGGATTTTGTGAGGTCCCTCCCAAGGCCCCAGGGCAGATCTGGCTTTACTAGGCTAAGGCTGGGATCTCAGCAGACTTCCAGAGAGTGCTGAGTTCTGGCCCCCCTCTGGCCTCCCTCTGTCATAGGGTTGAAAATGCACAGGACGTCTGGAGAGAGCCTGGATCCTGTCTCCATGTGGTGAAGGAACCCTGAGTGTACCTGACTAGAACCTGAATTGGGCTTCTGTGGGTACCCCTGAATAGCTGATCTGAAGCCATCAGTTCCCTCCAAAATAAACCTGAGAGAACCTGAACCCTGTACCAACCAGCTTTACATAACCAATAGAGAAAGGATCTAGGCACATGGATAATACAAACATATGTCAACTTAATTGTCATATCAGAATCATAAACAACAAAAGAAATTCACATGCCAAAAGCACAACGAAAGAATAATAAAACGGAAAGCCAAATCACTATGTCCCCACAGAA
>NW_008341187.1:139402-140868 GCF_000622305.1 Nannospalax galili | reverse complement strand
ACCAAATAGACAGGATCAGAAAAGAAACTCCCCACAACATATCATAGTAAAAACACTAAATGTACAGAACAAAGAGAGCATACTGAAAGCAGCAAAAGAAAAACAAGTCACATACAAAAGGAAGCCCATCAGAATTACAGCTTACTTATCAATGCAAACTATGAAAGCCAGAAGAGCCTGGACCAAGGTATTCCCAATACTAAATGACAATAGATGCCAGCCCAGAATACTATACCCAGCGAAAATGTCTATTATAGAGGAGGGTGAAAGAAAAATCTTCCATGACACGAATAGCCTGAAAGAATACATGTTCACAAAATCAGCCCTTCAAAGAATACTTGAAGCAATACAGAGAGCAGAGAAACAACTCTACCTTGGGGCAATGAAAGAAAATAAAGGTATAATTGAGGAAACACAAGATTACACAGAGAACACAAACAGCAATCAAAATGACAGCAACCAATACATACTTTTCAATAATAACCTTAAATATCAATGGACTGAACTCCCCAGTAAAAGACAAAGGCTAAGTGGATGGATTAAGAAACAAAATCCATCTCTTTGCTATCTGCAAGAAACCCATCTCACCTTTGAGGACAGGCACTACCTTAAGGTAAAAGGATGGAAAAGAATATTCCAAGCAAATGCCACTAAGAAACAAGCAGGGGTTGTAATTCTAATATCTGACAAAATGGACTTCAAAGTAAAACTAATCAGAAGAGATAAAGAGGGTCACTTCATTCTGATCAAAGGAACAGTTAACCAAGAAGATATTACAATCCTTAACATATATGCACCAAATTCTGGTGCACCCAAACTCATAAAAACAACACTACAGGACTTTAAGACTCAGATTAACACCAACTCATTAATAGTAGGGGAGTTCAATACCCCACTCCCTTAGACAGGTCAAGTGGACAACGAATAAACAGAGACATCTGAATTAAATGATACCATACTTCAAATGGACCTAACAGACATCTTTCAGTTATTCCACCCAAACACCAAAGAATACACTTTCTACTCAGCACCTCATGAGACTTTTTCAAAAACTGACCACATACTGGGCCATAAAACAAACCTCAACAAATACAAAAATATTGAAATAATTCCATGCATTCTATCAGACCACAAAGTAATAAGGCTCAAAATCAACACTGGATGAAGCTCTAGTCATTATGCAAACTCATGGTGATTGAACAACACACTCCTAAACAATGGGTGGGTCAAAGAAGAAATTAAAAAAGAAATAAAAGAATTCCTGGAATTCAACAAAAAGGACAATACAACACAACATAACCTCTCGAACACATTAAAAGCAGTCCTAAGAGGGAAGTTTATAACTCTAAGTGCCTACATTAAAAAATTGGAAAGAGCCCATATAAATGACCTAACACTGCCATTCAAGGCACTGGAAAGGCAAGAACAAATGAAACCCAAACCCAGCAGAAGAGAAGAAATAACAA
>NW_008341187.1:109351-138428 GCF_000622305.1 Nannospalax galili | reverse complement strand
CAACCAGACAAGGGTGTCCACTGTCTCCACTCATTTTCAAGATAGTGCTTGAAACTGTTGCTAGAGTAATAAGACAGGAGAAGGAAATTAAAGGAGTACTAATTGGAAAAGAAGTCAAACTACCACTTTTTGCAGATGATGTGGCACTATACCTAAGAGATCCCAAAAGTTCCACCAGAAAACTCCTAGAACTGGTCAACACTTTCAGTATACCTGCAAGTTATAAAATCAATCTACAAAAGTCAGTAGCCTTCCTATATACCAATAACAAGCAACTGGAGAAAGAATACAGGGAAATGCTCCCATTCCCAATTGCTGCAAAAAAATTAAAATATCTTGGAATAAATCTGACCAAAGACACCAAAGATCTCTACAATGAAAAATTTAAATCATTAAAGAAAGAGATTGAGGAAGACACCAGGAGATGGAAGGACCTCCCATGTTCATGGATTGGAAGAATTAATATTGTTAAAATGACCATCCTACCAAAAGCAATATATAGATTCAATGCAATCCCAATCCCCCTGACATATTTCACAGAATTAGAAAAATACATCCTTAAATTCATATAGATGCGCAAAAGACCCCAGATAGCCAAAGGAACCCTGAACACAAAGAGCAATGCTGGGGGGTATACTATACCAGATCTCAAAGTATACTACAGAGTCATAGTCATAAAAACAGCATGGTACTAGCACAATAACAGACACATAGATCAATGGAACATCATTGATGATCCAAACCTGAGTACACTCAATTTCAGCCACCTGATATTTGACAAAGGTGCCAAGAACACACAGTGTAGGAAAGTCAGCATATTCAACAAATGGTGCTAGCAAAACTGAGTCTCCACTTGTAGAAAAATGAAACGAGATCCTTATCTTTCGCCTTGCACCAAACTTTTTGATATCAAGTATTTCAAAGTAATAGTGACTGCCAAATGGGCATGTATCAGTAGGGTAGCCTCCCTGCAGCTAACTGGCATCACTGTAATTGAGCAGTAGCCGCCATAAATAAACAGGAGGTATCTAGAAGTTCTGAAGTGATTCTGGGATGGGGGCCTGTGCTGGATAGCTTTAGTGTCAACTTGGGTTGACACACTTGGGTTGAGGGAGCCTCAATTGGGGAACTGCCTCTATTGGACTGCCCTGTGACCATGTCTGTGGGGCATTTTCTTGATGAGTGATGTGGCAGAGCCCCGCCACTGTGGGTGGTGCCATCCCTGGGCAGATGGGCCTGTGTTGCATAAGAAAGCAGGCTGAGCAGGGGCCAGGGGAGCAAGCCAGTAAGCAGTGTTCCTCCGTGGCCTGTGCTCCAGCTCCTGCTTCCAGGTTCCTGCCCTGAGTTCCTACCTTGGGATCCCTGATGAACTGTGACCTGGAAGATGTAAGATAAATAAATCTTTTCCTCCCCAAGTTGGTAGTGGTCAGTGTTTTGCACAGCAATGAAGAAACAAACTAGGACAGGGCCTTACCAAAGTTGTTCTTTCCTGTCCCCACCTTGCCAGCCCTGAGTACTCAGTTGCCCCATGAGCTCCTGGGATCATCAGTTCTTGATCATTACCTTTTGTTCTTGATGGGTGGTGGTGGTGACAGACATTCCCAAGGTCCACATCTAGCTGTTGAGTGGCCCATGTGGCTTATGGGGCACACAGCCTACTCTGCTTAGGCCATCCCTGTCTGAAAGGGATCAGTTTCTCATATCATGTTGAGGCCCCAGACTGGAATCTCTGCGTGAGGCAGCGGCTGGAGGGGATAGAAAATGTTATTAAGGTCAAGCATCTGGAGTCACATCCAGGAGCACCTGCTGGTGAGCAGTCCAACATGTACAGGTCCCTACCCTTTCTGAGCCTCCCTTCCTATATTTAAACATGAGGCATCTGACTTCTAGCATTATCTTAGGAGCTAAATGGGATGAGGTCTGCAGAGTACTTTGCCCGGGCTTAGAACATTGGGCTAGCCATGGCTATCATCCAACGAGCATGCTGACTTTTTTCTTGCATGGTCTTGTCTGATTTCTATTAAGGCACAGTCTGGATGGTCTGGATCATGCTCTGTCTCTCTGTGCATTTACTACAAGTGTGTGATTGTAGTAAATAAACATGACGAAGGGCATCAGCTGTCATGACAGACACCATGAGTCTGGGTCTGCTAGAAGAGGGCTCATGTGACTGCCGAGTAGAGGCTTGTGTTCAGGCCAACATCTGCTATGTTAGCAGGCACCTTAGAGCTCCACTAGTCCACTGATTGGCTCAGTTGGCTGGAGTCATTACTTTGGGGAAAGAATATAATGAAAGGAAATAAATCCTAAGAGACTGCATCTTTCTTTATACTTTGTTCCTACCTGCATGAGGTCATACAATATGATTGCCATGTGTTTTAGTTTACCTTCTCTATTGCTGTGAGAAAACACTCTGACCAGTACCAACTTAGGGAGGAAAGGATTTATTTTATCTTATATTTCCTGGGTCACAGTTCATCAGGGAGCCCAAGGTAGGAACTTAGGGCAGGAACCTGGAGGTAGGAGCTGCAGCAGAGGCCATGGAGGAATGCTGCTTTCTGGCTTGTTCCTCACCCCACCCCCCAACCTGGTTTCTTATACAATATAGTCCTACCTGCCCATGGTTGGCACCACCCACAGGGCTGGGCCCTCCCATATCACTCAATAATCAAGATACCAAACAGACATGGCCACAGGCCAGTCCAATGGAGGCAATTCCCCAACTGAGCTCCCTCAACCCAGTTATGTCAAGTTGACACTAAAGCAATCCAGCACACCAGGAATGCTTAAACTAGTTTGGAAATAACACATTGTTTATACCTAGGTTGATATTATGAGACTGGTGACCATTTGATTACAGAAGTAGTTTACTCTACAAATTCAACCTTAACATCCCAAAATGTATATTCAGATTTAATGAAGAAATGAGTTATAAAACGAGGCTGTGTTTTTGAGCTGGAAATAAATGGAAAGACCATCAGTTTACTTTTAAGTTTAGTTAGGAATGAATGGAAATCACTTTCTAAATCATAACTGGTAATAGTTTAATTTGGATACTATCTTTCAGTGCTTTGAAGGTCCAGTTGAGAGAGTGTTTTCAGGATATTATTACCATTATTAATGGGTTTGCGGAACATGTAAGAGTATTTTAAAAGATATTTTTGTAAAAATATTTAAATATTTATAGTAAATAGGGCCATTTGTTTTAGTGTAGTGGAAAATTGTTTTAGTAAAGCTTAAATAGAGCTGAGCAAGCAATTTTCCTCCATTACGGTGTTTCGAGGGCTGTGCTAATTAAAAGAAATGCATTGGAGACTTACTCAGGGCACAAACTTCTCATTGTTAATTATGGCTGGTGTGTGCTGACAGTGACCTCACGGAGAAATGTACCACACCCTTAGTGGTGGAAACTAGAGCATTAGCATATTTCTTTGGCAAGGACAAAGCTGGGGCCGAAGTAGTCCCTTCCACAGCAACTCCTTCATAAATTGTGTCTTAGCAAAGGCCCAGACTCCCAGGAGAGATGCAGCCACATGAGACTATGTGGTCTGTAACCAGAATCCTATGTGAAATGCTTGTCCTGCAGATAAAGGAGATAATTTCAATCATTTATGGTCATAATTTTCAAAGGAAGGGGGGGAAAGGCTTTGAAAAGAATTATGTGTGTTTGACCCACATTGACATGGAGTTGAATTGGCTTTTTTGACATCGACACTAATGCATATTATGGTTTCTAGAAGGGGAACGGTAATTAAACATTTTTATTCTTCAGGGACCAATTTAGACAAAAATAGATCTGCTAATGCAAGATTTCAGAGTCAAGAATAAATTATATCCTTTGAGGTTGTACAAGTTCATTAGCACATTGCTGAAGCTAGTTCAAATAATTGGAAAAATGTACATTTTAGAAGACATCAAGATATTATTGGAAAGTAATAGAAAATATCAAGTAATTATTTATATTCATATTCGTCCTTCCTACTCTAAACTGTTTCAGTGGCCTCAGGAGACCCTTTGTTTTTCTGGTGAATAAATACAATTATAATAATAAAAATACAAGTGATAAGGCTGAATAAAGTCAGAGGAGTGACCATAAGTTCTGATTCAAAATTGCCACGACACATCCGTAGGACAAGTTATACAATTTAGCAGGTCATTTTTTCAGCTAACCACAGCCACCACTCAGAAAATGTGCATCAATTGATAAATATGCTGTCAACCTTTCTTGTGATGATGTGAATGAATTTCTAGTCCAAACTTTTTACAAGTATTTCAAAGTAATGCTGATCACCCAGTGAATCTGCACTGGAGGGGGGCAGCCTCCCCACTGCTCACCAGGACCACTGGAAGCGAACGGTGACAGTTCGTTGAACATTTACCACGTTCCAGGAAGGTGTTGTACTTTATAGACCTAATAGATTTAATTTTGCATTTAATTTAAAATGTTTAAATTTAATATATTTAATTTTCATAGTTATGACTTCAGGTCTTCATGTTACAAATAGGGGTATTATGTCTCAGCGAAATGAAGTGATATTTCCAAGGTCACTCAATGAAAGGGCACGGCTGAGGTCTGAACCAGGTCCTTTGATTCTGGATCCTGCAGCTTTGCTTCCTATGGTTCTCTCTCACCACTCAGTTCTGTTGGTCTTACCTTATTATGTCATTTTCCTGGGGCTCCTTTCCATTCTTCCTCTGACAAAGAGCAGCCATTGCTATTTAAACTGCATAGCTCTGGTCGTACTGTTCAGGAATCCTCTAGGTTGATGATTCTAGCAGTTTCTTTATATGTTTGTGTTGGTCTCTATTGTATTCACGGAGGCATGGCACAGACTTACGTAAGTATGGCATCAGGTTTATCTGTGCTGACCAGGTTTCCTTACCAACTCTCCACCCCAGGCCCACAGCTTGGAAAGAGGAGATGCCTCTTTGAGATGCCACTAGAGCGTATCTTTGCTTTAGCTTTTCCAGGGGTAAGTTTAGCCTTCTTTCTTTCAAGATCTCATGGATACATAGAAAGTGTGTGAGGATCCTACACAAGTGTCTCCAGAACTGCTACAATGCATATTCTCCGCTGGCTGGTTAAGCTGTGCTGAGTTGGGTAAACCTTAGGCAAATAAAGGATTTTTCTCTGTTTCTCATTGCACCAAGCACAAGGTTCAACAGAGCAATACACTATTTGCAGTAACTGTATATTCTGAAATACTCTTGAAAGGAATTTTGGAGTCTTGGAAAGGTTTACGGTAAGCTTGGAGGTGACTTTTGCTTGTGCTGTCCCAGGAGGCCTGTAGCCAGCCCAGCCCTTGGCAATTTCTTTACATCCACTTGGAGCAGATGCTAACTACACCTGCCTAGTCAGCATCACTAGAGCTGAGCTCTGTGATCATACACACCCCATCGGCAGCCTCCTCTGACATGACATTGTGTAGAGATCTCGCCCATCACCAGGGATGGAGGTGACCCCTGATTAAGATGAGTCTGGGAAGATACTTCTTTTTTTTTGTTTGTTTGTTTCTATAAAGTTGGATTTGACTGAGTTATGAAGTATATTAATTTAATTTGTGTTGTAGCTCAATGGTTCTCAACCCTGGCTAGACATTCAAATTACCTAAGGAACTTTTAAAAATACCAAATGCATGGGACTTTTCCCAAAATAATTAAATCAAAATCGCTAAAGCCAGAGCCTGGCATGCACGTGTCTTTAAAGTTCTGTAGGAAATGGAATGTGCAGTGAGGGATGGAGGCGAAGATGGAAAGGGAGGGGGAGAGGGGGAGGGAGAGGAGAAAGAGGAGGAAGAGAAAGAAGAGAAAGAGGAAGAGGATTTCTTGTTTTGCTGCTGCTATTATTAGAAACACAATTAGTAATGCTAGTGAACATGTATTAGGTGCTTGCTGTATGCAGGATTATTTGTTTCAAGTGAAGTTAACCCTTTATATTTCTTACAGTAAGCCATGAGCTTATTTTGTTTTTACAGATGTGTATATTCAAAACTTGGGGGATGTATAGCAATGTAACAGCAGAATGACAATCTTTGTGGGGCGTTCTATGCTACAGAAGCAATGCTTAACCTGCTTGTGAGGTGTATATCTGCTTTTTTATATTTACTGTGTTGTCTAAGGCTTTGATGGATCTCTTATGGTTATGGTTAGCACACTTTGCTTCTGCCAACAGAGAACTGGGTATAACATGGCAAACAGGCACAAGTCCAGACTCTAAGGTATAATTCTTGGCCCCCTAATTTCTAGTTTCAGACCTCACATGAATTTCCCCAATGCATCGTAGTTGAAAATAGTTATAAATAACCGGGCATGATGGCGCACACCTTTAATCCCAGCACTTGGGAGGCAGAGGCAGGCAGATCTTTGTGAGTTTGAGGCCAGCCTGGTCTACATAGTGAGTTCCAGGACAGCTGGGGCTACAGAGAGACCCTGTCTCAAAAAGACCAAAAAAAAAAAAAAAAAAAAAAGAAAAAGAAAATAGTTTTAAGTAAGGAAACTTGAGAACCGCAAGAGCACCACAGTGGTACATGTGAGCTTGGCTCAGTGTCCAGGATGGGATCTCATGCTGTATGCATGACCTTCCTGAAAGGTGCTCATCATGAAAGACTCAGTGCACAGGTGGATTTAGTTGTATGAAATTCAGCTGGCTGAGATTCCTTGCCTTCTACTCTGAGCATTTTTAAAAACATGTTAACCTGGCTGGGCATGGTGGTGCACGCCTTTAATCCCAGCACTCGGGAGGCAGAGGCAGGCGGATCTCTATAAGGTCAAGGCCAGCCTGGTCTCCATAGTGAATCCAGGCCAGCTGGGGCTACAGGGGCACCCTATCTCAAAAAGACCAAAAAAAAAAAAAAAAAAGTTAACCCAGGACTGGAAAGATGGTTCAGCGGTTAAAAACACTGGCTGCCCTTGCAGAGTACCTGGGTTCAGTTTCCAGCACCCACATGTCGGCTAACAACCATCTGAAACTCTGGCTCCAGCAGATCCTACGCCCTCTTCTGGCCTCTGCAGGCATTGCACTCATGTGGTGCATTTACATACATGCAGGCAAAGCACTCATACAATAAAAATGAACAAATAATAAATAAATAATTTTTTAAAACATGGTAAACCCACTAGGGTATTGCTGATTTGGGTGTGTAGCTCTGTGTTAGCTTGTGCAGAGTCCTAGAACCACCAGCTCATCAGGATATAGAAGGGCAGCATGGAACTCCCAGGACTGAAATGTAGCTTTTACTCAGAAGCCACACCCCATCTCCATCACCTGTTCCAGCATCCTGGATCAGCTAACATCCTGTAAGAAGTTGAGGTCCATGTCAGTCCTTGCTGGAAGCCTCTTGGCAGTTCGGAGGTAGGCACTTCCAAGACTCTGCCCCATGTTAAGAGTGGCACCATGGAGAATGCACCTTTTCTTTTGATACAGCTGGATGAGATACTGTTGGTCTTGAAGGAAGGCTTGAAGACATGAATCTTGAGGTACAGCTTATTTTTTGGGAAAAAAAATGAAATAGTGTGCCTTTTTAAGTCTCTGAAAATAAGAACATGCTCCTGCAATCCAGGTCTGAAAGCAGACTGTGTATTGCTCTATGTAATATTCCTGAAAATTCTCCATCATGAGGGACTGCGTGGGTAGAGTGGGATTTAGATCATATAGGCACACAGATGTGGTATCAGGCAAGGGCACGTGCTCTGTCCCAGCCTGGGTCCTTCTAACCGCTCCTCTACTTTTTTTTCCTTCCCAGAATTTAGATTCTAAGGTGTCCAAAGACCCACCGCCAAGGGCTTGGGTGTGCTTCTACCTTCCTGAAAGTTAACACCCTGCACAGAATCATTTGCAAGTCAGACCAGCCAGCTGTGTGAATCCTTGGGAGCCTATTCTGGGCAATGTGTTTTGATAACAGCTCATCCTTTGATCTCTGCAGTGCAGTGAACAAGTCACGTACTGCATTTTCAAACATCCTGACAGTTTTGTTGACTTGTTCTAAGAAAGCCTAAGATCTATGATCTATAATGAAAAGACCTACCTAAGTACCAAAGAATTACACAGTCACACTGTAGGAGAGGAAAAACTGGCTATCATCTCTGCCATAGAAACACCTTTCTCCTTGCAGCTTTTCTTTGCCTTTCTGAATCTCTGTTGCCAGTGTGAAGTTTAGTGCCTCTGGTTTCTAATAAACCACATAGGTGTAACTAGTGATATGCTGGTGAGAATACAGGGCCCAGGTTCCAAGTGTGGACAGTGATGAGCCCTATTTCTTCCTGTGTGCAGAAAGAAGTATCAACCTGATGGACATGATCTGATTTTGAAAGTTTTCTATAATAAAGGGAAGGGGGAAAAAAGAAAGGGAAAGATAAGAAACCAATAATTTATAAGATGCTTTGGATTTTACTGAGTAGGATGCATCAATAGTGGTCAGACTGTAAGGGTGTGGATTCTGCTGTGTTCACTCTCTATGTGGCCTGGGTGAGAGGCATATTGTCACTTTGCAAGGACCTTGTGAGGATTAAAGAAAACAATCTATAAACAATCTATATTTGCCTGGCAAATAGTAAGCACTGAGTAAAGCTTATTATAGAGTCTAATGGTGAAAATAGGAATTTCATACCTTATTTTGTGCCTAGGTATTTCTATGGACTCTTTCTATAGAAGTGCTCTCTAAATGGTAACAAAATAAATACTCGAGAAGGTTAGAAACACAAGTGAACGCTGGCACAGTCCTCACATTTCCTGCTCGGGTCTAGGGGCATCTGTCAAGTTCATCAGAGCTTATGGGTTTTGAGCTAGGTTTAGGTAGTCAATAAAATGCCAACTGTACATTGCTATGTGAAAAACACAATTTAATGTTGACATGACTTAGGATAACCCTTAAGCTGGTGTCTTGGGGGGGGCTGTTAACTACAAAAGGAATGTCGTTGGCCATTTTACTGTGATTCAATGCTTACTTCTCTTAGTTTCCATTTCCCATATGTAAAAATGATAAAATATTCAATCGTATGTTGAATCCAAGGGCTGTAGACAGTGACAGTCATTTTTGCTTATGGATGAAAAGAGTCAGGTGGGAGGTTCAGGTCCATGTCTACACAGAGGCTTTGCAAACTGGGTTTGAACCTCCATAAAGGTGCAGTGGGCAATGACAATAACCTACAGCACTACCTGTTCTCTACAGCTCACTTTGTTTCAATCTGGAGTTAAGTGCTATATATTGTATTATGTTATGTTATCCCTCAGTGTTATCTATGAGCTAGATACCACCATCATCTCCATTTGTACAAGAAGAAACAGACAAAGGGAAGATAAGAAAACAAACTCAGCATCATGCAGATACTTCGATTGTGGCACTGAATTAATAGGAGATCAATGATGAAGCCAACTTCTCTCCTTTTCAAAACGTCTCTTCCTTTCAAAACAGCTCTTTCCCCCAAAATTCTGTATTAGTATTTATGTTCAGTTGTTAAAGACTTTGCAAACCCCATGACTGAAGAGCAATTTGGGCTAAAATATAAGCAATATTTCAACTTAGCTTAACATGTAAGTAACGTTCCGTTTCCTTCTTCCCTTCCTTCCTTCATCCCTCTATCCCTCCTCCCCTCGTCCCTTTCTTCCTCCCTCCTTACTTTTTTTTTTTTTTTTTTTTTTTTTTTTTTTTTTTTTTTTTTTTTCTGAGATGGTCTCATATAGTTCGGACTGGCCTGAACTCATTTTGTAGCCAAAGCTGGCCTTGAACTCCTGATCCTCCTGGCTCCACCTCCCAAGTATTGGGATTACAAGCATGCACTACCACAAATAGCCACATTATATTTCTCATAAGTCATTGCTGAAAGTTTTAGTACAGATAGTGAATTAGGTTGGTTTTCCATGTAGCAAACGAAGACTAAGTCTCTACCACATTCTTTCTTGCTGTGTTCTAAAAAATTACAGGTCCAAATAAGTCAGATAAGTACATGCCTGTTCTCAGGGAGCTTGCACACTAGTTCAAAGAGATAGACAGGGAATGAGAAAACAAAACAAGTATGTTGCTTTAGATGGGTATTCAGAACAGACTCCTAAAAAAAGTAACACTTGAGTTGGGCCTTGTATTAGTTACTTTTCTGTTGGTGTGATAAGACACCATGATCAAGAAAACTTATAGAAGGAAGAGTTTATCTGGGCTTATGGTTCCAAAGGGGTAAGAGTACATAATGGTGGGGGGTGGCTGGAGCAGGAAGCCAAGCGATCACATCTTCAAGCAGGCACAGGAAGCAGAGAGAGACTGGAAATCCACCAAGGCTTAAGAACTCTCAAAGCCCACCCCCAGTGATGTCCTTCCTCCAGCATGGCCATACCTCCTAAAACCTCCCAAAACAGTACCACCAACTGGGGACAAAATGTCCAAATACTTAAGCTTATTGGAGGGGGGGGCATTCTCATTCAGACCACCACAGGCCTGAGTGAAGGGGGTCAGGAAGAACATTTTATAGAAGGGGAAAGAGCCAGTTCAGAAGATCCCTAGTTGAAACAGGCTGGTGTACTCTTCAGCTGAGCTCTGGTGGGTCATTGTGGGGCTGTGCTGGCTAGCTTTAGTGTCAACTTGACACACCTGGGTTGAGGTAGCCTCAATCAGGGAATTGCCTCTATTGGACTGGCCTGTGGCCCTGTCTGAAGGGCATCTTCTTGATGAGTGATGTGGGAGGGCCCAGCCCACTGTGGGTGGTGCCACCCCTGGGCAGGTGGGCCTGTGTTGCATAAGAAAGCAGGCTGAGCAGGGGCCAAGGGAGCAAGCCAGTACGCAGCATTCCTCTATGGCCTGTGATACAGCTCCTGCCTCCAGGTTCCTGCCCTGAGTTCCTACCTTGGGCTCCTGGATGAACTGTGACCCAGGATATGTAAGCTAAATAAACCCTTTCCTCCCCAAGTTGGTAGTGGTCAGAGTGTTTTGTCACAGCAATGAAGAAACAAACTAGGACAGGGGCTTTATGGACTGTGGTAGAGGGTCTTTGAGATAGAGATTTAAGCAGAATGTTAACACAGTTTACTTAATAAGGCTAAAAATCTCTGTCCGGTTAAGATTTGAATAAAGGATATTAGGGCAAAAGAGGCACAGAAACTCTCTCAGGTGACCCAGAGGTGGTCTGATTTGAATAATAATTGGAAGGGCAATCCAATAGGACCTGTGACTGCGTCGTTATGTATGGTACAAGGGGCTGGAGAGATGGCTCAGAGTTTAAGAGCACTGGCTGCTTTTGTAGAGGACTCAGGTTAGATCCTCAATACCCACATGGTGGGAGTCTGATGCCCTTTTCTGACCTTCATGGGCACTGCATGACATTGGTGCACTTACATACATATAAGTATTATACTCATACACATAAAATGAAAATAATAAAGTAATTTTTTTCCAAAAGAGAAAAAGATGGATCAGGTCAGCTCTTGGTCTTTGGGCGGGAGGAAAAAAATAAAAATAAAAACATGCTTGAGGGAAGAGACATGTGTAACTCAATAAGGAAGACAAAGAAGGCAAAATAGGGCTGAGATTGGAATGAATCAAGAGTTCTGCTCTGGACAGGGGAAGCTGGGTGCTAAGGTGTTAGGGTTGGCTGGTCTTAAATTAGAGGTAATGATTATTAGGCATTTGATCACTTCTTTTTAGTGATTATAAAGACTTTAATTCTTATGGAAACTTTTAGTATCTTACAACATTTTGCTGTTGAAGCTGTCCTTGATCTTTAAGTAGAATGCCTGGAGGATGTGCTGGATGGAGTACATTGAGATTTCTCATAACTCCTTTGGGGAATCTGTATTATTATCAGTATGAACAATTGTACTGGCTGTATTGTTGCAGGATATTCCTGAACAGTTCTCTAGACTGACATAGGCATATTCTCTTTATTAAGTCTGACATAGGTGTTCCTATTCATGTATGCTCTCTGTGGAGTTTGGCACAGTAATTATCCTCTGACAAATTGCTCATCACATTCATATTTAAAAGGTTCCTGTAGCCTAGCCCAGTCATGAACATGGCAGGTGTTTTTATTATGTCTTGTAGGTTAAAATTGGGTCTTGTTTTCACTTTAGTGCACATACACAGCCAATTAGAGTACAGTCCCTGTGGACATCAAGTGGGTTATGAATCAGAAGACTACAAAGAAAAGGGGGCAGCTGATGACTCAGTGTAGAAAAACCTAGAAGCTAAACCCCACTTATTTATTATGTTTGGATGCATTTCCCTAGTTGTTGACTTGTTCCTGGCTTTAACTGTTTCCCTTCTTCTTCCAATTCCCTACGTTATTTTTACTGTATACTGTCAAAAGCACCTTTCATCTACTCAAAGTAGGACATTTATCATATTCCCTAGTCTATTATTCATGAATACCCTGTGTTTCCAGTATTTTCTACACTTCATTTCATAGCAAGCTTTGTCATCTTAGATGGTGCAGGTGATTTCCCCAGGTCTAGAGCTGCCCCTTCCAAGTAGAATGCATCATTGGCTTTTCCACATGAGCCGGTGTCACCTGATGGCAACATCTGTAGTGCCTAGTCTGAGAAACAGTCCAGATGACAAGATGTGAGGTACGCTTTTCAGACCGCTAGATGCCTGAATATGTTCTGGAAAAACCGGTCTTCCTGCCTCTCTGCAGTTCAATAGCCGTATTACTGTGAACAAGTTACTGGGTTCCTCTAGGCCTCAGTTTTCTCCTCTGGAAAACGGGGATAGTTCTAATCTTTGCTATTTGGATCCTATAAAGCATTTAGAGAAGTACCTAGTGCTTTAAAAAAGCTCAATAAACTTTCCCTTCCAAACTCTCCTGAGAAGCATGTGCGTGTGTATGTGTGTGTGTGTGTGTGTGTGTGTGTGTGTGTGTGTGAGAGAGAGAGAGAGAGAGAGAGAGAGAGAGAGAGAGGTGGTATATAATGTGTGTGCACTTGCCTGCACAGGAGGGTATGGAGGCCACAGGTTGACATCAGGATGTCATTTGAGTCAGGGTCTCTCATTGAACCTGGAGCTCTCCACTTCAGCAGCATTGGCTGGCCAGTGGGGATCTCCTTGTCTCCACCCCGCAGCACTGAGGTTACAGGTGTATTGGACTATGCCTGGGTTTTTATGTGCGTGCTTAGGGATCTGAACTCAGATCCTCATGTAGCAAGCCCTCTACCCACTGAGCCATCTCCCCAGCCCACCAGATTCTTTTTTTTCATTCGTTAGGGAACAGTAACCATGCATTCTGAAAACACACCAGCAGGTGGCTATTAGTCACAATCAAGCTAGGTTGAAAAGATGAAGGAAGTTGACAAGTTCAAGGCAAACTGGAGAAACAGTGCCGACATCACCAAAGTCTAGTCCTAGGCCTGGGCTGGCATCATTTGCTTCACTTGTTATTGATCAGGAAAAAGCATTCTCAGAGCACCTGAATCTGAACTCTGGGAGTGGGCTGGGCAGTAAGAGTCTTGAGTCTTGCAAGTAATACAGATGTTCACTCAAGTTTCAGATCTAGTAGTCCAAAATAAACTCAAAATGTTCTGGATGTGGAATTGTGTGTGTGTTTCTGCATGTGTATGTTTGTATGCATGCACACTCTTGTATGTAAAATGTGTGTAACAGCCAAAACTATTAACCAAATGTGCAATTAGCAAAAACTGGCCACAATGGTGATGACTCTCATTCCACTCAGTTTTTCCCAATGCTTTTGTCTGAATAGAAATATACTTAGAATGCTTAATTTTTATTTATTTTTTATATTTTATTTATTTATTTTTATGTGTATGCGTGTATTGCTTGCATGTAGGTAAGTGCACTGGTATCGTGCAATGCCTGCGGAGGACAGAAGAGGCTGTCAGATCCCCTGGAACTGGAGTTACGGACAGTTGTTAGCTGCCATGTGGGTGCTGGGATTCAAACCTGGGTCTTCTGCAAGAACAGTCAGTGTTGTTAACTGCTGAGCCATCTCTCCAGCCCCAAGTGCTTAATTTTTAATGACTTTACACTAAAATGTTTTGAGGGTCTAAAATATTGACCACTCAGTGTTCCTCTTTGTTTTTCTTTCTAGGAAATTCCACTTACTTGGATGACCATGGACCACCTCCCAGTAAGGTAAGGGTTTTTTTTTTTTTTTTTTTTTCTTGTAGCAAAAATTCACTTTTCCCCCCAGAGCTTATAAACTCTGACTCTAGTATCTTCTGGGCTTCCAATGAATCCCAACCAGATCCCTCCTGGACCCAAATTGTTCATAAGAAGATAGTAGATGGGTGGTGTCAAAGAAACCTTTGACATTAAATAAGTAAAGGGAAGAGCCTGAAGATGGCCAAAATGACATGGAAGGAAAAGCCATTACTCAATCTGTGCCTAGAGCTGCCAGGGCATTGTGGCTGTGGACTCCTCACTTCAGATCATTGTCAACCTCTCCTGCATTGCTATCTCATTGTCCTTGACATTGATTTATTTTGACTCTTAACATGGAGTTTGTGACTGAGCCTCCCCATGTTATTGGTCGTTGGGGGTAGTCTCATCTCTATCCCATTCTCTCTGCCCTGCACAGGTTGGGTTATTCCATCCTCTGCCTAGCCAGTGCCTTCTTACGTCTGACCTGGTTTGTGTACCCATTTCACTCTTCCTCTGAGCAGCTTTGCCTGAGTTTTAAGTGGTAGAACAGATCATTAATACAGTTTGTTTTCCTGCCACTGTCTACTTTTTGAGCTTCATAAAAATCAACTGAAATATGAATAAAACAAGATAAAAATGTTCTTCGTGTATGAGAAAATACATGCAATGCAACAGGTCTCTTGATTCTAAATATAGTTTCTTGGTGCTTTGGGGGCATTAATTCTTTTCTTTGTTGGAAGTAATGGAGATGGTTGGTCAGCCCTTGAGAGAGGAGGCCACGATTTACAAAATTGAAAGTTGGCCCTCATATACCTATCAGTCTTATTTTAATAATTTCATAGCTAGTCTGTGAACATCCAGCTCTCCTGATACTTGTTTTCCTAATCTTTGACCATTGAGGGTGATGTATGCCTAGTGCAGTTGCAATAGATTACAGATACCAATCTCTTTCCTTCTATAGAAAGAGACTTTAAAATAACAAGTATGAGTTTGGAAAGACCCACCCTTCCTTCCTTCCTTCCTTCCTTCCTTCCTTCCTTCCTTCCTTCCTTCCTTCCTTCCTTCCTTTCTTCCCCCATCCCTCCTTCCCTCCCTCTCCTCTTCCCTCCCTCCCTTCGTTTCTTTCTTTGTGTGTGTGTGTGTGTGTGTGTGTGTGTGTGTGTGTGTGTATGTTGTTATTTTGAGAGGCAGAGTCATGTGTCAACTGAGGCTGGCCTTGAACTCACTATGTAGTTGAAGATGATCTTGAAGTATTTTCTTGTACCATACTTGGTTTTATGTGATGCTGGGGATCAAACTTGGGACTCTTTGCATGCTAGTCAAGCTCCATAACAACTGAGCTACATCCCCAGCCCCCTTGAAAGAAATTTCAGAAGGTGACATTGGCTCTGCAGCTTTGTAACTGTATGACATCAAGTGAATTACTTAATATTTTGAGCCTCAGTTTTTTCCTGGGCAGAGTGTAGCTAAAAACACTGTCCAGAACACAGGATGTCTGTAAGAACTGGATGAGTAGATTAAGAGCAGCACTCAGCACTGACAGGTGACAGATAGTAAATCACCAGTGGCCTGTTCTTACTTGACTGGCATAACATTAAGCTTATTGATGAATTCTATGGTAGGATTCATCACAATTCATGGATGTCTTCCTGTTTGATCCCTGCATGTTTATAGAGTGCCTGGAATGCTACAGACGGCAGAACTTTTCTGTTGCAGTGATAAAGCACAGTGACCAAGGCAACTTATAGAAGGAGGAGTTTGTTTGGCTTATGATTCTAGAGGGATTAGAGTCCATAATGGCAGGGGAGGCATGGCAGCAGAGGTGGCCGGAACAGAAAGCCAAGCAATCACATCTTCAAGCAGGCACAGGAAGCAGAGAGAGACTGGAAATCTGGCAAGGCTTAAGAACTCCAGGCCCACCTCCAGGGGCATGCTTCCTCCAGCAAGGCTGTGCCTCCTAAAACTTCCCAAAATAAAGCCACCAAATGGGGACAAAATGTCCAAAGACCTGGAATCTATGGGGAAATGAGGGACATTTCTCATTCAAATCAGCACAAACAACAAGAAAAGTAGTTCTGCTAGAGAAGCAAAAGACTACAGAGGATGTTGAGCTGCAGGTCAGGGCTGTGTCTAGCATGCATCCTCACATTCCTGTACTAGCCTCAATGCACAGAGAGACACACGTTACCTCTTCATTAAACCCACTGAATTGGACCATGGAACCCAGAGCAGGAATCTGAGATAGGACTTCTGGTTCCTGTCCCAGGTTCTTCCCACAAGGCCAGACTCAAACCTGAGCTCACACCAGAATTACTGGGACTCTTATTAAAACACAGCTTGTTGGGCCCAACGCCAGAATACCTGATTCCATGGATCTGGGGTGGGACCTAGGAATCTGCATTCCTGACAGGCTCCCTGGTGATGCTCACGCTGTGGATCTGGAGCCCACATTTGAGAACATTTGCCATAAAGGACAGTTTCCCTTGGACCTTTTCTGTGTTATTTTCACTGTTAGTAGCTTAGAGAGAGTGACATGGCTTATTATATAAAGGTTACTTATTAATAAAATGATGATTCACCATCATTAAGTCCCCCCCACACACACCTTTGGTCAACAGTGTGCCCAACAGTGAAAAATAAGGAGAGAAAATGAATGGTACTGTTAGCCTGCTGGGTCTCCTCACCCTTGATTCTGCCTGTTCTCTAGGAGAGTGTTGAGTGTTGTTTCTACCCCTGCCCTGCCCTGATGCCAGCCAAGGGGATCACATCTTTGTCTGGAGTTCTGTCAGCTGGTTTGATGGGCTATTACTTTGAGTTCAGGCTGATAAACAGGATTTTACCATGCCATAACACCCAGGCCTGCTTGATATGAATTTGCCTTTGGGTAGCCTGCCTAGGCCACTGCTCAGTCTGCTTGCTGGCCTTGCTAAAGCCCAACTGGCCCTGCCTGCCTTTCTGCCAGTGTGGTAGATATCTGGATGCCCACTGCTCCTGGAGGTTTTCCCTAAGCGTGCATCATTCTCCCCTTGAGTCCTACAGTGTGGGTTTCAACCCCCCCTTTCCAAACCCCCAAATAATACTTCCTTTGAGCCTTGGGTTATATCAGATTATTTTAACCACTTTCAGAGTAAAGCCAATTTTATAAACTCTTGTCCAAGTTTGCAAATTGTAAACACAATCTTTTTAAAACAGCAGAAGTTTCTCTCATGCAGAGTTTTCTACTGTGTCTGTTATATAGAAATGGAGCTATAAAAGCTCTCAGATTTTTTTAAATAATTATTTGTGGGTGCTGGGATTCGAACCTGGGTCTTCTGCAAGAACAACCAGTGTTCTTAACTGCTGAAAAGCTCTCAACTTTTTAGGGCAGAAATCCTAGTAAGAATATAAAAATGGATAAAAACACTACTGGTATATGAAGAGCTTCCATTCATGATTGTCTGCTGCTGGGTCGAAGATAAACCCCAGAGTAATGCTCTCATCCTTCCAGATAAAGATCCCTTGGGTGTCTCCCGAGGTGGGACACTATTTAGGTCTACAGACCCCAGGCTTGGGCAGAGACATAGTAGCACCCAGAGGATAAGGACTCACACACGCCTGGCCTCTGGAGTGAATTCAGCCTGGCCGAGGAAAGTAAGATCGAGGCCAGTCCCATAATTTTCATATTTGTTTAGTGTTCAGAAATAACTTTTCGATGCCAAGACTGAAAGAATTGTGATCTAGATAAAATAAGAGTTTTAAGACCTGAAAATATACTAAGTTACAGCAAGCTCTCATTTTATTAAAAGATGAATTCAACAAGTTTCACATTCCGCAAGTAATAGCCATACAGGGAAAGGGTTGTGTCACTCAGCACACTCTGGGCCCAGGGCCTCCTTCCCCCTAGTATTTTCATAAGAAAAAAAATGAACACCTGCAATTTTCACTTGTTTTTGAAATTTCTTTGGACCTCACAGCTCACCTTAGTCTCTAAGCAAAGCCTTGGGAAGGTGGTGTGAATGTTTTCTTTAGACAGTCACTTTTTACTACTGCTGTGTGGTTTGAGGTTGGAGCCCCACTCAGAATGAACATGCAGCTCTCTAGTGAATGAAATGGAAAGATGTTCTGGAATACAAAATCAGCCACAAAAAAGCAAGTATAGTATGATAGCACTCCTTGGAAAATTGCATGCATATGTGCACATGTCTACAGAGGAAAGCCTGGAAGGTTCCTAGTGTGTGTGGTTTTTTTTTTTAACTCTGTGGTAGAATTTCAAGAAATTGTCTTTTATATTTTTCTTATACTTTTGTATATCATTTGAGTCCATTAAAGTAATGCCTGATCATTCTAAAGTCAGAGGAAAGCAATTTCCTGTGTAAGGAAAGGTGGAAGTTGAGTTTAAGAGGCAGTGGCCGCCCTGAGCAGCTTGCCCACCAGGACACTGCGTGGCTTCTGTTTAACCTGAGATGCAGGGAACTGGAAGGGAAGGCAGCCACTGGCACTGGTGAGCTCTGTTGGTAGTGAATACAAGTTGTCATTTCCCATGTATAAGGTTCCCATATCTGACAGAGAGCAGGAGAGTTGTTCCAATCAACTCAAAGAGAATAAAATCACTGCCCATAGCTGATCTGTATCTTTTTCCATGTGTCAAGCACTCTGCCAAGCACTTTGCATGCAAAATTTACTCTCTAGCAAGCTCTATAAAAGAGGAAGTCATTTTTAATCCTTATTTTACAGATGAGGGAGCTGGATCTTAGGGAGGCTGACTAATCTGCCAAAGGTCATGCACTAAGTACTGGCCTTGGGACTCTAGCCCAGGGCTGTGGCGTTCCAGAGCCCATACTTTTAATTATTTCAAAATGACAAACTCAAGTAGAAATACAATCACAATTTTTACCTTATTTATGGAGTTTTACACTTTTAGTAAAAACTTAGTATGTTGATTAGTGTACCCAGAAATTTAACTCTCATCATTCCAGAAAAAAAAAAAATCACTATTTATCATTTGATTTCAATGGATACTTTTAACTTTTTAAAGTTTGCTGTTTGATGTTTTCTTTATCCATTTTTTCCTAGTCATTTTTATTTATATATTTATTTTTTGCATTTGTACATATAAAAACTGTGTATATACTAATCTTGTTCCACATCCCCTTAGCAAAACAGGGCGGGGGCTTGTTTCTTTACAAAGAATACCTTTTGATGACATCCTTCTTCAGTGACTGCATGAAAATACCATATGTTCTTTTGGTCCTGCTAAATATATTGTTTTCTTGTTGATTCTTGATTTGAGAGAGTTGATTCAAGGTGTCATCATCCAAAGACTCAAGAGTTTAAGCTTTTCTACCCGTGTTCATCGTCTTCATGAACGTTGTCTGCATTTACCCAATTTCTTGTATGCTTGTGAAACCTCTTCCTCTGTCTCTTCTCTTTGTCATTAGAGGTAGGAATGAAAATTTCTAAATATTCTCTTCAATGTAATTTCAAAGCAAACTACACCGGGTGTTAGGGATATAGCTAATGGTGGAGCCCTTGCCTACCATGCATAAGACCGTGGGTTCAACCTTACAGCACTGCAAGAAAAAAAAGTCAACTGCAAAGATGAAATCTCTACTCTCCATTTTTATTTTCTGGAAAGATAAACGTCGTAATACTTTGGATAACGCAGTAAGAAATGTGAAGGATGATGTAACAAGGGCAGTTTATTTCACTAACAAATCATTCCTATAGGCCTGCATCATTCAGTACAATAGCTATGAGCGTTTAAATTGAAATTAAGCCAGGCATGATAGTGCATGCCTTGAATCTCAGCACTCCCAAGGCAGAGGCAAGAAGGCAGATTTGCCAGCTGGGGCTACAGGCAGACCCTGTTTCAAACAAAACAGAACAAAATAAATAATAAATCATTGAATTTTTTAAAAAAATCATCATCTTATTTGTACCAACTGCATTTCAGATCCTCTGTTGCCACACGAAGCTGGTTTTGCTGCCTTGAACAACACAGAACATTGCTGCGCCATCCCTCCATCTTCCTATGATGTGCTTCAGAATAATTAGTGCAGAACGAAAGGGCAGTTATTCCTAGGATAAAACAGTTCAGTGTTTAAAGAGGAAATAAAATACGAAGATCTCATGCCAAGTCTTTTTTTTTAAAGGGTTTAGTGGATCCATGTGGTAATTGCAAAGTAGGAGTTTTAGTCTCTATATTTTTATTAGAACCGCTAAAAATAACTTTAAAATCTAAAATTGGGTCTGGTGGATTATGATTTATTTTGAAGATTAAGATATGTTACTGATGTCTACTTTTGCATCCCAAAGCACTTTCATATATACAATAATACCTACTTCTTGCATATGACATGCTAGGTAGTACTAGTATTCAAAATTCTATCTTAAAATCAATGTATTGGAAGAGGGCTTACAATTTATCATGCTGAACAAACATTCTGAAAATGAGTAAGAAGTCATATTAACAGAGATAATATGTATATGGCACCCAACAACACCTGACAGTTCAGTAGTGCTCTATCTTTCTATGACCTCCCCAGAAGCTAATTTCCATTTAGTTTCATTTGATTGTCTGGTGCTTATTTTGTCCAAGGTATCAGGAAGGCACACAAAAAGTTGAAGATATGCTCTGGCCTCCTATAGGCTGAAGATGTAACTCAGTTGGTAGAATGCTTAGTTAATAAGCATGAAGCCCTAGATTTGATCCCCAGCTCTGCAAAAACTGGGTATGATGATGCATGCCTGCTATCCCAGCACTTAAGAGGTGGAGTCAGGAGGATCAGAATTTTAAGATCATCCTTGGCTATATAGTGAATTTGAGGCCAGCCTGTGATACATGAGACCTGTCTTAAAACAAAACAACAGCAACAAAACCCTGTCATCTAATAGTTGATTATCTACTTGCACTGTAAGACCTGGTGTAGTCAAAGACTACAAAAGTGCACATGTCTTCATGAATGATAAATTCTTTAGTCTAAATGACTCTATACAGTTAACTGTTTATTATTTCAAGCATTTGCTATACACCAGGATGATTGAGAGCCCTATGTGAGGTGCTCAGGCCCTGAGGCTGCAAAAGGCAAAATCCCTGCCCTCAAGAATTATGCAGGCCCTGCTGGCAAAGCAGGAAAGAGAGGAAAGGGGAGGGCATAGGAAAAGACATATCTCTGCAGTTGTAGATCAGGAAAAATATAGAGTAGAAAAGGAGCTGTCACTCACAAAGTCAGTTCTGAATGGTGTGGGTTGAATTGTGTCCCTCCAAAGGTGCCTTGACCCCTCACCCCAGAGCCTGCAAATGTGATCTTATTTGAGAAGATGTATATAAAAATGAAGATGAGGCCCTCCTGTAAAAAGGCAGATCGTAAGTGAGACATGACAGATGTCTTTGTAAGGAGAGAAAGATTTGGGCTCAGGGACAGAGACACACTAGAGAATGACATCATACTAGTATCAGTTAAGGTTCCCCAGAAAGTACTGGGGACCCCTGGAGCCTAAAGAAGGACTTGGAACAGAATGCTCTCCTGGGCCCCCAGGAAGCAGCAAACCCTGCACATAACTTATTTCAGACTTCTGACCTTCTGAATGATGAGTGATTACATTTATATTGTCTCAAGCCACCTAATGTTTGGTACTTTGTCAGACAACACTAGCAGACATATAAATGGGCTGCATTTCATAGCTCCAGGGACCTGAATAACATAGTGCTAAGTGCTGCTAGACATTGTTTTGACTTAATAGACATTGAAACCATCCTTAGAAGCCTACTATTAGCATATTAATTTTCCTTTTTTACATTTAACATTACTCAGATTTTCCCCAAATTTCTTTCTTCACTGTTCCTTGTCTTTGTCTTTCACTATATTGTGAATCCCAATATTCTCTCCTGTTTCTTCTATTTGAAATTTATTGTTGTTGTTCAAATTGATCTTTTGTATACAAAAATTATATCATGGCATCACATTTTTCTCTGGCAAGAATCTTGGTGACAGTTCATTTAAGAAAATGCCCCTGTTGCTAGATGTCTAATGCCACAGGTGTGGCTACAGAGATAATAAAGAAAAACAGGAACAAGGCCCACTGACCTTTTAAAAAACATGTGTTTATTTCTACAGAAGACATGGAAGTCTAACATTTAACAACAAAGCAGCCAAATGCCTAAGAAAAATTGCATTTTTCCCCTTTTCAACAACTCCTTTAGGTCTAAAGACCTCATTATCTGAAAGACTTTTTTAAAATATTCTATAGTAAAGAAACCAGAGTTCTATTCTTTCCTTGGAGTCTAAAAGGGAAAATGGAAATATTTTTAATTGTAGTAGGTAAGTGACTTGTGGAAGGTTGTGAGAGCACAATTACTTTCAGATTGTTGGGCCAAGCTTCAATCAACTTGGAGAAGGTTTCTGGATCTAGAAACCACCACTTCCCTGAAGGCAGGATTACTGGATTTTATGCACATACCCAGTCTCTTTTGGTCAGAATTACTTCTTTCTTGGAAGACTAGGGCTGACATTTAAAAAAGAATGAGGTTCTTGTTTCTCTCCCAGAAGCCTCCAAACTGTAAAAATAGCCATCCACCTTGTCTGTGAGGTACTACAAGAAGCAAATCAATCTCTGGCACAAAGCTGAGTTGCGTGCAGCCCACCCTGTGGTGCACACCCACTATGCCACCTGTGCCCAAAGCTATGGCCCCGCCCTTACCGCTCCTTCCCATCCTGCTGTAAATAGCATCCACTGTACTCAAGACCCTCATTATCTGTCTTTCAAAAATGAGCAAACAACTGGTGCTCTCAAGAGTTTCTAACACCTCATCTTTACAGCCAAAACAATGAAAATTCTTTATGGCTATTTTAATATTGCAAAACATCCCCCACACAAAATGTGATCAAGACTAATAAGTATACCCGATTACCAACTCCTTAGATTGAGCACACATTGCCATGCTAACTTGTCAGATGCTACATTCTGACCTGTTTGTTCTTTGTGCTTAGGTAACTCAAAAACATGGATTTTGGAATCATTCCTCAGTTCAAATTTTAGTGCTGTAATTGGCTACTCTGCTTACCTGAGATTAAAGGAAGTTTTGCTCCCAACCCTCTATGTCCTCTACATTTTCTTTGGATTTTTAAAAGCAGTGGCACACCAATTGACATATATAGACTCCAGTCTCCTATTTTTTTAAATATTTTTTTAATTTTATGTGTATGAATGTATTGCTTGCATGTATGTAAGTGCACCCATGTTGTGCAGTGCCCACAGAGGTCAGAAGAAGGTGTCGGATCTCCTGGAACTGAAGTTATGGACAGTTGTTAGCCACCATGTGGGTGCTGGGAACCAAACCTGAGTCCTCTGCAAGAGCAGCCAGTACTCGTAACTGCTGAGCCATCTCTCCAGTCCCAGTCTCCTAATTTATAAGAATATTTGGGACTCACGTTTATGTTCCTTCTTTTAGTTGTCTGAACTGGCTCAGGACTCTAGACCTGGGCTTTCATAATCCCTTGCCATTTTTGTTTTTTCTTAAGCGTCTATTGTCCTCTGTGTTCAAATTTGGCTTGACCCAAAGTGCTTTTAAAAAAGCCTTCAGAAGTGAAGCTGCTTTTCATTTTATGGAAGACTCTATTGCGCAAGGTAATAGGTTTATGTTTAATGATTCGTGATAAATATATTAGGTATATAGAGAAAGAAAGAACTTAGCAAGACAGAATAAGACTTAGAGGTAGGAACTACTTTCACTCTGATGAGCATGACCTTGAAGAAGTCCCCCCACCCTCTCATTTCTTTAATATTCTTTTTTTTAATCATTGCAAATGGTAGAAAATTAACAACTTGAATATTTGATTTTTAAATAATTCTTCCAAGGTTCAGTATATGCTGGAAAGTATTTCATGCTTGCTGTTTTGTGTGAGATAGGTCACTTATAGCTTAGAAAGCCAACTAATCTACAGAACGAAACAGATCAGCTTTCCATAACGGAGTGACTTGTTTCCTTCCAGGAGTCACCCATATTGCCCCTCACTCCTCCTTCACGCTCAACATGGCTCTTAAGCCATTAATGTGGAAGAGTTGGGCCAGCTAAGCTGCCTCCTGAGAGTTCAGCTTTCAGTGGAAGTGTGCATCCAAGTTCAGGCACACCCCCTGGACGGGGGCCAGGGGTGGTGGAGCACACCTTTAATCCCAGCACTCGGGAGGCAGAGGCAGGCAGATCTCTGTGAGTTCAAGGCCAGCCTGGTGTACATAGTGAGTTCTAGGACAGCTGGGGCTACAGGGAGACCCTGTCTCAAAAAGACAAAAAAGACTGGACAGGAAGGCATAAAGTGGTTCATATTTTGCCTCCTGCCAGGGGGAACTGTAGCACATAAGCCCTCTTTGCTCACAACTCTATAATTTCCTGTACTTACTAAATGAAAACAAAATTGGAATGTGTATCTCTTTAAAACCAAAAGCAAATTGATCATAAGGGCAAGGAAGAAACAAAACCAACAAGGACAGAATTAGGTAGCTACAGCTGGAGCTGTAAAATGATTAAATTGCAACAACTTGGAAAACCCTGAGGCAACTGTCACATTGCCCAAGTATGGTGGCATGAGCTTTTCTTAATTTACTGAAGCAATTTCTTGATTAAACATGCTTTCCAACAACCGTGTGCAATTTTCAAGCACCATGCTTCGTTATTGTGAAAGGCAGCCCAACGGGGATGACCAGCTGAGGCCATAACTGTGACTGTCACTGTTTTGTTCAGATTTGCAAGATGCTAGGTGGGCAAGATGGCAGGAGGACCTGAGTTCAATTTCTGGAACCCACAACAGTGGAAGGAGAGAACCAAAAACTGAAAGTTGTTGTCTGATCTGTACACATGTGCCATGGTACACACACACACACACACACACACACACACACACACGTGTGTACACACCTGCACATACACACACATGTACACACAATAAGCAAATAAATAAATAGAAGTAAAAAAATACATTTGGAGAACATCTTATCAATGATAACTGGCCCTTTGGGAGTAGGGTGGGGAAGACACTAAAAGAACAATTACATAAAAAATATTTTAAAACCTGTGGCTTGATGGATTATTTTTAAATGGTGTGGAAGATACGCTGAGTAGCATTAAGCTGCTGGGGAAGAAATGGGTCCATGATGTTCTTCTTGGGAAAGAGTGGACACATTATATGCTCATAAAATGATAAATGTCTCTGAATGCCCTCCTTATGGTGCCAGTTCTTGGTTTTACACAGTTTTAGTCAGGACTTGTTGATATTCCTCCCCTTCTCCCGGCTCTTTCACAGCAACCCCCCCCTTCTCCACTGCATCAGGTGTGCTGCCGTCTCACCCTCCTCACCTGCACACGTCATCGGAGATAAGTCAGCATCTGGTATTTTCATTGTTGAGCAGAGTCAGTAAAATTGTCACTGTAGTTACAATTCTTTCATGCTCAGCTTTTTCTTTGACTTATAATAAATAATTGCCTTGTGTATAAAATTATTTACATTTCTATGATTTCCAAGTTATCCTTAAACGCCTTCCAAGTTGTAGAATCTCTTCCCCATCTTTCCCATGCATTAGGTGATGCATCCGTGTCCAGGTGATAAAGTCTCTCCCACAACCTCTCGCCTGCTTCCATCCTGTCCTTTGCTACCTACCTGCTCAGGCAGATGTCTTGAGAGCTCCCCTCACTTTTCTTCTGGAGTTTCTTCTATTTTCTGAAACCACTTTGTGTTAGTTTCCTTCCATTTCTGACACCAATAAGCACAATTTTTGGTGACTTAACAAAGATATATTACTTTGTTTCTGGAGTTCCTAACTCTAATGTGTCTCGAAGGACTGAAATCAAGACATGAGTAGGGCTGTGCTCCTCCTAGAATCTGTTTATTTCATTCTTTTAGCCTCTGAAGGCCACCAGCATTCTGTTGCTCATGGCCCCCTCCCTCTGTCTTCAAAACCAGTACTGTAACAGTTTCAGATCTCTGCCTCTGACTCTCCTCCCCCTCTTCCATCTACTAGAATGCTTGTCATTGCAATGGTCCCACTGGATAATCCAGAAACTCTCCACTTACAGATCCTGAATGTAACGAACGATAGCTTCAAAGTCCCTTTTGTCAGCAGAGTTATATAAAATATCCATGGATTCTGGAAGTTAATAGAGGGACGTCTCAGGGACTTGTTATTCTGCCTTCTAGCTGTATCTTCCCTTTTACTCAGACTTTGATGGTTTCTTGAAAACAAAAGTCCTTGACAGGTGACAAAAGTTTTCTTAAATGCTGCAATTCTGAAAATATCTTCATTTTATCCCTGGATGTTTTGCTAAGAGAGAGAATTCTAGATTGGTCTGCGTTAATCAGAATAGGGTAACATGGTAAAATTAAAAAAAAAAAAGAACTCAAAATGTGTCAGAAGTTTTACATATTAGAATTTATTAACTCACATGAAGAGCTATCTCAAAAGTCCAGGCTGTTTCCATCTTGGGAAATCATCTCAACAGGAGACCTCTGTGTCATGAAGATGGGGCACAGGGGCAGAGGGTCATCTAGTGCAGCTGATGGGGGCTGGGGAGTCAATCCCATGACTACCCAGAGCAGTCAATGTCCCTGACACAAAGTCTTTTCCCCTCTGAATGTTAACATCTTTGTCTATTTTATTGTAGCTTCCAGAATTTCTGTTAAGAATAATTGTGGACCTTTTATCTGAAAATCTAATCTGTCTCCATGGAAGTTGTTATTCTTAGTGTTTGGAAGGTTTAAAATTTCATGCACAGGGTGTGTCCATTTCATGTATTTGTCCAGAAACTTGGTGACCTTCACAACCTGGAGAGCCGTGTTCTGGGAAATGTGCTTATTTTTTAAGCTATTATTTCTCCTGAAGTTCACTGTTTTTTTGTTTTTTTGTTTTTTTTTTTTTGACACCCCTCCCCCCTTCCCTTACTTGTAGATTGAGCCTTTGGGATGAATTGGACATATTTTCTTACTTTTTCCTTTTTTCCTCTTTATCTTTTCACTATACTTTCTAGAAAAGTTTCTTTACTTTGTTTCCAGCCATCCTCTCAAGTTTCTCCCTTGTTGTTATATTGTTAATTTCCAAGAGTTTTTTTTAAGACATTTATTTTGTGTTTGACTGTTTTGCCTGCATGTGTGTAAGTGCACCGTGTGTGATGCCAGTGGAGGCTAGAAGAGGGCATCAGATCACCTGGAACTGGAGTTACAGATATTGTTGGCTGCCATGTGGGTGTGGGAACTGAACCAGGTGGGGCCCTGGAAGAGCAGCCCGTGCTCTTAACTGCTGAGCCATCTCTCCAGCCCCACCCCCCAAAGCTTTTAGGTTGTTTTTCCATGAACATTGTTATCACAAAATTCTTTGGTTCCACACAGGGCCTCATTGGTAATTTTCTTTCTAAAGATTGTTCCCAGGTATTTTATTATTTTGTAGCTGCTATTCTCAATGGACTCTTTCCTCCACTATAGTTTAAGTTGATTGCTGTCATAGTTTTAAAAAACTATTGATTTGGGGGGGGGGGTTATGGTCATATTACTGAACTTTTAATTTTTTCATTCATTTAAAAATTCCTTTTTAAAAAAATTTATTTATTATTTTCATTTTGTGTGTATGCGTGTATTGCCTGCATGTAGGTAAGTGCACCCATGTTGTGCAATGCCCACGTAAGTCAGAAGAGGCTGTTCAGATCCCCTGGGACTGGAGTTACGACAATTGTTAGCTGCCATGTGGGTGCTGGGATTTGAACCCGGGTCTTCTGCAAGAACCACCAGTGTTCTTAACCTCTCCAGCCCCCATTTAAAAATTCTTAATGAGGAATGACATCATTGACAAACAGCTTTCATTTTTATCTTTTCCTAATTCTGACTCAAGTTCTGTAGCCTTATTTGAAATAATATCAAGTAATATGAAGTCTGTGTCTAGGAGTGGGTAATATACTAACATTATATACTCCACTTTTAGAACATGTTTCTGGAATATTGTAACACTCAGTAAATACTGTCAAATAAGTAAATGGCACTTATAGACATGATTGTTGTTTTATTTGAAGTTTTGATGGTACTGTCACAAGTACTTTATCGTTAAGTACTGTTTGAATTTTTAGTTTGAGTATGTCTTAGCATATTAACATGATTTTTAAAAAATCTTCTTTTAAGTCAATCTTTTAAGTCTTTCACATAGGTGTAATTATGTGAAAGAATATGCTTTCTCTGGCTTGTCATCTTGCATTTAGAAGTGTGTTTGAGCTTATTTTAGAGAACTAATTGGGAAAAGTTGATGGGGACAGAGAGGTTGAAAAGTGACATTTTATATGAATGTTTCATCTGTCTTAATAGTTTGCTAGTGACCCAGAAAAGAAATGCTCAAAATTTGCAGGTAATTCTAAATTCTTGGGGTTTTTCTTAGTATGAAAACACAGGGCTCCCTACTAAGTGTAAACTCATCAGGTGTCCCTAGTGGCTTCTGCTGTTCGAAGGGCACCCAGCACCCTCAAGAGAGAACACATAACTGAGTCCTGTGCAAGCTGTGGTTTAGCTACATCTGAAAGGTTGCATGAAGTTGTAGTCAACAAGATCAAGAGGGGTGTAACTCAGCTGGAGAATTCCAGAAATGAACTAGGCTGGTCTTGAGAGGTAGAAGGAAAGACTAAATTGATGATGATCCTCGTCATGAGAGACATTGGCTTAGGAAAATTATCCAAGTCTATAAAAACAGAAGGAATATGTTTGGGGTAAACAACTCCTTACCAAGTCCTTGAACACATCTCTGGTCAGAAAGTAAGTAGACTGAGTGTCCTTCAGATGGGAAGTAAGGAATGTCAAAGATGAATCGAAGATGTTCTGCATCTTATGGTAGGTGGTAAATAGCTGGGCTTCATTTGTGCAAATGGCAGTGCAGGCCAAAGCTATGAATCAGTCCAATACAAATTTATATATTCATGGCTGACAAATCCACAGAGGATCAGGAAGAGCACAAGGTTGTTTGGAGGCATGGACTGATTTTCTTGATTCCACTAGCCATCTTTA
>NW_008341187.1:90784-109244 GCF_000622305.1 Nannospalax galili | reverse complement strand
ATTTTTTTATATTTATATTTAATATTATTTATTTTATATATTTTTGTATATCCATGTTTTCATAAATGAGAATTCTCTTTTCCTCAATAAGAGTATTACTTAGTAGTAAATGACTTCTGCTGACAAGTTAGGGTGACTGATGCTTCTCTCAGGTCACCTGAGGTACTGCTCTCGAACTTTCTGTAGGGCTTGGCCTGAGTGTTTGTTTCACCTGTACAGCTGTTAGAGCTAGAGGCTCAGTCACGTGACAACTTCAAAACTAGGAGTTTGAAGACCCTGATACAAGCCCTAGCTCCCACTAATCTTTTCAAAAACATTTAAAGTTAGTTAACTCATGAATAAATTTTTGTGGTACTGGGGATGGAATCTAGGGCTTTGCACATACTAAGTAACTGCTGTGCCTGTGAAGTTCATTCTAGCCCCTTACTGGTTTTAGATCTAGCTACTCTTTTTGAGATTTTCTCAGCTTTGAAATGGGCAGTAATCACAATATCCCTGGGTTCACCACAGTCACATTTTTGAAAAGGAAGAAAGTGGGTAATGCTTGTGGAGTGTTTTAGGAACTGTTGGATGCTGCCTGTGTCACTAGTAGAGGCAGGGATGGCCTCTTTCCTGAGCCTCTGAGTCATCTGTTTCTTTCCCAGTCTCTGAGGGACACCGTGCAAATGAACCCCAATGTGCCCTGCTGTTCGGGTGAACTAGTTTGAGTCCATGGAACTCAGGGCTGTGGGGTCCCTTGGCTTCTGAAGTTCAAAGATTAATGAAAGGCAGGCTGAGTAACATCCCTGGTAATTGTCTCTCAAACTCATACTCTGATCTTGACCTTGAACTTCTACTGTTTGCCTCCTCTATGGTAAGAAGGTATGGATAGGAAAGGAATGAAAAGCTCTCCCCGCGCTCTGGGGCAGGAAAAAACCAGTGGGACTCTCCTTAGGCCATATCTAGACCTCTGGACTTTTCATCTTTTCCTTCAATGACAGAAATTGGAAATCCATTTGCATATGGCATTAGCTGTGTGAGACATGGGAGAAAAATGATGAGTGTGAAGCGAGCCCACAATAGAAAGAGACCAGGTAGAAAACAGCTTTAAAACCTGTAGGCTTTGGGCCAGTGAAATGGCTCCACAGTTAAAAGTGCTTTCCATGCAAGCCTGGTGACCTGAGTTCAATCCCCAGAACCCAGAGTGGAAAGAGAGAACGTACTCCTGCACGTTGTCCTCTGACCTCCATATACATGACATGGTGTGCCCACCTGCATGCGTACACACAGACACACACACACAATAATAATAATAAATAATAATAATAACAAAAACAAATTTTAAATTAAGAACTGTGCTACTCTTTGGACTCCTCTTTCTTGGAGAAGGCAGTTTTGAACTCCTGGTATTGACCAAATGTGTAAAACTGTAAAGCACAAAAAGTGCCACTTAGGTTCTTCTGCTGTTGTCCTGCAATAATAGCTGTTGTGGGTCATTCATTCTGTGCTAAATGCTGTGTGTTTCTTAGCTGTGCCTTTTTATCCCTTCAACTATATTGTCATTCTATGAGGGCATGGACTGTCCATCTGTTTTGGTTTAACAGATATATTCTAATTATATGTTCCTGGAGAAACACTTTCATCTGGCAATCAGAGGTGTCCAAAGTGAGCCTGCAGTTATGTAAGTCCTGTCCAGCATGACTCTACCAGTGTGGTTCTGGGGACATCAATCACCAAAGGTGTGGAGAGAGGGGGTTGTTTTCTGCCCAGAGTCACTTCTGTCCCTTTGATCTTCATGCCTTAACTGCTACTTTCTTTCTCTTCAAAACCCAATGCCCCTTTTCCCGTGGCTAAAGAGTATGCCCCGAAGTGGTCATGTTGAGACAGTAAGAACAACGTGCAGACTACAGTTCTATGTGAATTTCAGGTCTTTTGATTTAGAATATGATTATGTACCATAATTTAAATGCAAGGTGGGTAAGATTACCAGAATAAGCAAAAGCAAATGGATGTAATAAACTGATCATCTGTCTACTTCATAGACAGGTTATGAGGGTTCTCCAGTAGCTCCTTCTCAGACTTCAGAATGCATTAAGGTACAGGATGGTCACTGAGGCAGGTTTCATTGTGAGTGCTGTGGCACTGATGCAGGCTCAGCTTCTAGAGTGTGGTGATCTTCATAGTAAGCCTCTGCCTCTTGTTAACAGTGGAATTTGGCCCTGATTCTGCATTTCTGTTATCCTCAGTTTCCTCCTGTATAGAATAGAGACAGAAGATCCTACATGATAGGGTTGTTGGGAAGATTCACTGAAAGAAGCCACGGGCAATGCTTAGGGTAGTCCATTCGCAGTTAGTGAATGTTGGGTCGGTTGTTGGTAAGAGCTGAGTAAGTGGGCTTCACATGTATGGATGTGTGTTTGCGAATATAAAGAGAGTTTCTAAGAGCTACAATAAGTAGGATTTGGGTTTCATAGACTATTTTAGACTGTTTTGTGTTCTTCTAAGAAAATAACAGAGTCTGGGTAAGTTTTTTTCTCCTAGTTCTAAAGGCTGGGAAGTTCAACATGAAGGCCTGGGAAGGCTAGGAATCTAGTGAGAAATGCATTCTCAAGAGGGGAGGAACCGCGTGGCCTCATGTGGGAGCAGGTGGCTGGGAAAGAGAGGCAGGTGATACTGGAAGCCCCTTCTGTATGGACCTCAATCCCATGCCTAAGGAAAGAAGCCATTTGGAACAGTCACCTGAAAGCCCCCGTGTCAATACCATCACCTTGGACACTGAGTGTCAACACCTGAGTTTTGGAGAGACATTTTTATCACAACTTTTACCTTCACTGGTATCACTTTAAATTATTCTAATCTGGGTAACCACAGACGATATTAGAGCAAGAATCACAGATATATTTTTACTGTACTAAAACAATACAAAAAACTTCTTTAATGTAAAAATTGTGGTGTGTTCTAGAAAAATTACCACGCCTAGTAGACTTAATATTTTCATTTGTATTCCCTCTGACCAGTAGTAGAATTGACAGTGTTTTAAAATATACTTCTGAATCCTGATTAATAAAGTAAAATCCAAAACAGTGTTTACCAAAATGTGCTAACTGTAAAAATAGATACTGTATAATGCAGATCGTAGTTTGGAAGTACTCTGTTATTTACCTCCCAGGAAAGAGCGATCTGGATGGTGCGAGTGTGCTAAATATTACCTCAGATCTCAGGAAACAGTTGTGAGGAAGCCACAGCATACAAGGCAGAAAGTGCCCTTTAAATGAACCCAGCTCATTAGAAGTCCATGATAATTCAAGAAGGCCACAGGCTGACATGTGCTTTTTTCTCTAAGAAGATCAATATGACAAAAGGTTGGAGGAAGAATTGAATTACAAAAGAGAACCACTTCATTTCAAGGACTCCTTAATGTGGACAAAAAGAAGTGACCAACTCCTTCTGACCTTTGTTTAAATTTAGTGCTGGCTCAAGTACCTGTTCAGAGTGTGAAGTCTGGGAAAAGTTTTGCAATTTTGCAGTGCCTACAAGGTCTTAGAATGGAAACATGCTAACAAATTCATGATCTGACTCACATTACCTAATGCCTTTAATTGCTATGTTGTGTTTCACTGAGTCCTGAACTGAATTGCTAATATTAACAGATATGATTTAACAACTGCATTTGTAAAATCTGCCAAGGCCTTTCAGGTAAATGTGTTAGTATGATTGTATATGTGTTATGAATTTGGCTCAAGTCTGATCAATTTTAAATCTGGTAGGAAAATTTGTGTTAACTAGTTTTATTCTTAGCAAAAGTCTGATGATGTTACTGAATATTTTTAATAGTTATACAAAGTTTAGATTGATGATATATTAAGATACATTTCAAGAATAATGTTTAATTTAAGCAGAACCCCAAATATGATGTGGTTATTGTGTAGGAAAGCCAGTTGCTGCATCAGTAAACTTTCCAAGACAACCATTCCAGTTCCACAACCTTAGACATTAGAGCTATATACTTTTTATTTTAATGTATGAAAAGTTATCCATTATTATTCCAAATAACAGAATTTTTTTTACTTACTATATTATTTACTTATGCCATTCAGTTGGACTATTAAGACAAAGCCCTAATTCATATTATAATTATATAAATGTCAGATTTCACTTTTACTGTTTGGACATGAGTCATTTGAATTATTCCTATGCAGCTAGATTACTTTGCAACTCATATATAATATGCATATAATTCAAAAGTGCCAATGAAATATTAATTTCCTTTGATTTATTTGCCAAATAATTTAACAGTTAGAATTAGTTTCAAAAGAAGAAAATATTTTTACTGCATAACAAGAGGTTATTGGTGAAAAAACTAAGGTTTGTTACTTTTTTGGAAGTCCAACAACTTAAATGATTCCATCAGTTCAAATGAATTTCTTTCTTAAACCTTAACAAAAATATACATTCAAGGGCCAGACCTGGTGGCACATGCCTTTAATCCCAGCACTTGGGAGACAGAGGCAGGTGGATCTCTGTGAGTTCAAGGCCAGCCTGGTCTACATAGTGAGTTCCAGGACAGCTGGGGCTACAGGGAGACCCTGTCTCAAAAAGACAATGTATATATTACACACACACACACAATTTAAAACAATAAATCCAATCCTTTTAATCTTCTATTTAGTGCTGATTTTATGACCATGGAATGCTTGATTTATAAAAGTTATATGTTGTAGTAAAGCTGTGCTTTAGTCAAAATTAAGGACTATAAAGATGTGTTTTCATAATTTTGTGTGTGCTATATTTCACAATTTAGAAAAAAGTAATTGCATATGTTTGTGTGTGTGGCATATGTATGCTTAAACACCAATGTGTTTGGAGGCCAAGGGTCCAAGTCAGATGTTTTTCTATATTACTCTCATATCATTATTATTATTGTTGCTGCTGTTGTTGTTGTTGAGGTCTCTCACTGAACTAGTTACTAATCATTTTGGCTAGACTGGCTAGTCATCAAGTTCTGAGGACCCTTCTGCCTCTGCCCTTCTCTACACTAAAGCACCACCACACCGCACCTGGCTTTTTATGTAGGGTGCTGGGAATCCAAACCCAGGTCCTCATGCTGGCACATGAAACACTTTGCCCACTGATTGAGCCATCTCCCTAGATCTGCTTTTGGAAGCTTTCATCAAGAGCTTTTAGAAACGCTCATCAAGAAATCCCAATGGACTCTGATAGGAACATTTAAAATTTGCCCTGTTTAATTTAATGCTAACTACTCTTGCCCTTACTTCTCCTTCACATCCCCTATTCACGAGTCAAGGACTTTCTTTTCTCCCTACAGATAAGAGTTATGCAACTTGGGAGTCTTTTAGATAGACCCACTGAAGGGGTACCCCAGTTGCCTCACCCTGCATCCCTGTTGAGCATGGAAGAAACCAGAGCAGTCTGTGTCCCGATTTCCTATCCACAAGTTGGATAACCTCTTCAGAGGATGGTGTGATAAGAATAGGAGGTAGGTACTGGCTAGGAAGTTAGTGTAAAAAGACCCCAGTTTCCTGGCTAAAAGTCAAACTGTCCTTGGGCCTCTTAGCAACATACTCCATTCCTAAGGCCAAAAATGTCAAAAGTTATTTGGAAACTCTTGTCTAATCCTTAAAAGATTTTAGGTTTATCTCTTCAGAGGGGGGAATGTTAGAGTAGCAAGAAGCCCCATTTAAAAAAAAAAAAGAAGAAGAGAACATTAAGTTATCAGAAAAAAAGTGATGGGGAGATATGGGAGGAGTTAGAGGGGAGGGAGTGGGCATGGATTTGATCAAAATACCTTATATGCATATATGAAATTCTCAATAAATTATTTTTTTAAAGACAACAAATACTACTTATATTACTCAAAAAGATAGAAACAGAGGAAAAACTCTTTAAATCCCTTTATGATTACCAGTATTACTCTAATACCCAAACCAGGTAAAGACATAACAACAACAAAAAAACCCCAACAGGTCCATATCCCTAATGAATATAGATGCAAAATTTCTCAATAAAATACTCACAATGTCAGCCACCTGATATTTGACAAAAGTGCCAAGAACACATGTGGGGGAAAGACTATCTTCATCAAAGAAGTGTAGGAAAGGACTTTCTAAACTAGATACCAGTTGCTTAGGAATTAAGATCAACAATTGACAAGTGGGACCTCAGTAAACTAAAAAGTGTATGTACAACAAAGGAAACACCAAACTGAGTGGAAATGAAGCCTACAGAGAGGGAGAAAATCTTCACCAGCTACATAGCTGACAGAGGATTAATATCCAGAAAATACAAAGAACTTAAAAAACAAAGAGTCGAGAAAATAAATGACACAATTGATAAATGGGTTATGCAGCTGTAAAGTCTAATAACCACACCAGTGACTGACACAGTATAGTATCTCTGTTGGTGGAGTAGTGGCACTTTTATCTTGGGGCTAATTAACAGCTATCTTATTGGACTTTGGGCCACTGAATGGATGGGAACTCATGTGTGGTACTGTAAACAGCTGAATACACATGGCTGGAGAGGTCATAGACCTAGAGAAAAACGTACATACTTCACATCCCTAGACAAATATAATTTCTTACTGTCTGCTAATTAGGAAACGTGCCCTTATATTTAGAGACAAGTATACCTTTCACCACTCATCAAAGAAACTTCTTTTTGTAACAGATGGAGACTATTACAGAGTTCCACAACTGGTCAAATATAGAAATTAAGTGTCTGTGAGATGCCCATCCCTAAGTGACATATCTACAATGGAATCTCTACACATAAGGCTCAAGGAAGAGGGTAGAGAGAATGTTAATACATCTTTCAGCTCTCACCAGTGAGCTTTCTTATGCAACAGTAGATGGTGATTAACAGAGAAAGCCACAACTGGCCAAAATGTAGAGAATAAGAGACTGTAGAGTGTGTGCCCCTAAATAAGACTCCTATATTAAACCGCAGCCATTCAGGGCTCAGGGACCACTGCAGAAGAGAGGGTGGAAAGACTGCTCCTTACAATAATTTTTAAGACTTAAGTGTTATATAAATACATTGTCTGGTATCATTTTAAGAGATATTGTATCTATTTTAATGTTCTTGAGAATAAATATATTCAGTAAAATGTCCTCATTTTGTCAGAAATTCAGATTTGATGGGAAGCAACTCGGCATTCTCATATTCTAAAAGCACTGGTTTTAAACAGCAATAATTACAGCATATGCTAATGTATATGACTGGGCAGTGTCATTTACTTCTGTTTCTGAATATTCTCACCCACAGGATTCCAAAAATTCCATCAGCACAGAGGAACATGCACTTCCTACTGCTCAGACATGGGAATGGTTTCCTAAGTTTGGTGGTGATGGTATCAAAGTAGATATTTGAGTTTTTCAAACATATGAATTAATATTTATAAGACTGAGAATTCCCACATCACCCTGAAAAGTCTATTGATCTTCCACTTCTGGTACCTGACGGTACCTTGGTCAGGTGATGTTAGCTTTGCTTTTGTAGTGGGACCTGTGGGCCCTCAGGGACCAGCAGCTCACAGAGCCTACATTGTTCATGCAGTGTTGTGTGGCTGTGTCATTCTTGGAAGTCCAAGAGGATGGGTGCTGATACTCAGCATCCATTTTCACATAGAAAATTACCAGCTGTGATAAGTGATTGCTCTGCTGTGGTCAGTGTTCCTGATTGGAAGATAAATCTTCTAGCTAGTAATCCCTCAGGCACCTTTTTACCATAGCAAAAATGATGATCATTGTGGCATGTTCAAATAGCTAAAGGCGAGTTTCACTTTCACAGGATAAATGGTATGTAGTACTTTGAATGATTTTTTTTAATTATGGAGATATTGAAAAAATTAGCAAATTATATGGGAGAAAAGCCAAAGCAAGGGCTCTGCTGTATTCTGGGCAGGCAGAGAAGGGAATTGTTGGCTATTTCTTTAATAAGTTTTTAAGTTGTTCCCTGTTAATGGAACCTAAACTTTATTTGCTTACTTTGAGAAATACAGATTCCTAAATGAAATACAGCTTTATCATTCTTCAAAGGTAAACCTGAATTCTGCTTTTAAATATTTATTTTATTTTTCAAATTATGTGTATGTGTGCATATCTGTGTGTGGGTATGTGCATATGAGTGCAGAGGCCAGAAGAGGGCATCAATCCCTTGGAGCTGAAGTTACAGGTGGTTGTGAGCCATTTGATGTGGGGGTTGGGAAATGGAACTGGAGTCCTCTAAAAGCAGTAAGCACTCTTGACCATTGAGCCATTTCTCTAGAGTCTTGAAAGCTTCTTTGACAGTAATTTTTACCTGGTCACCATTCCTTCCTTTTGGAACTATCTTCAGGTATAAAAGACAACTTAAGCCACCTCGCTTTCTTGCCTTATTCACACACCTGTTCTGTAGGTCACATCCATAGACTCATAGCTATACTGTTGGAAAATTTAACTCAAAACCATGACCTGAACTCCCTCTCTTTAATCTCTCCATTAATCTGAGTTAGATCATCTTCTGCTTATATGTATATGTCTAGAAAGGGTGTGAAATTGGTATACAAAGATGTAGCACTAGAGATCTGTCCCTACTATAAAAATAAGCCTAGTTAGTAAAGGAACTTCCTGTTTCTATAGAAGTTTTCTACTAGTTTTATCTCAACCTCTCAGGAGACTCCCTTCCCTTTTGTTTCTGCTCTTCTCCTTGGGGCTAGTCTAAGTTCCCTGGAGGCTGAGATGTGGCCACAGGGAGCTACACCTGTCTGGGTCTGTCTGCCCAGGACTGCCCCAGTTCACTAGCCTGATCTTGGTTTTGGTTTCTGCATCTCACTTGGTCTGGCCCCTCCAGGGCCTGTGGTCAGTAAACCCAGAGATCCTCAACCATTCTTGACTGGACCCAGATCCCTTGGCCTTCCTTAGCTTTAGGAAAGGATCATATGTCTGAGTAGATCCTCAGCCACCACCTTAAAGCATAGGCTGTGCTCAGAAGCCAAAGCCAGGCCTTGGGGTCTTGGAGGAAGGGAATTCTTAGGAAAGTTTCTTGTGTTTCTGTCATCCTCCTCCCCACCAGGACAAAGGTCCAGTGGAGTGGAACACAAGATCCTTTCCTAAGACTGCAGATAACTCCCAAGATCTAATTCTGGCCCTCTTCATCTTCATCCTGCCAAGAAAATGAACTCTACCTCCTTTTGAGGAGCAACTAACTACCTTCTACTTTTTTTTTTAACCAGTCTGCTTTGTTGACAAACTTATCACCTTCCTTTGAGAATCCTTCAGTCTCTTTTCCTAGAATTTCCGATGACTCTTCTGCCCATCATATGTCATTGAAAGATTTTGGTTTTCAAGATGAATAGCTTTTCCAACTGGGTATGATGGAAGACACATGTAATCTCAGCACTCAGAGGGCAGAGGCAGGGGGATCTCTGCAAATTTGAAGCCAGCCTGGTCTACACAGCTGTATTAGTTACTTTTCTGTTGCTGCAATAAAACACTGTAACCAAGGCAACTTATAGAAGGAAGAGTTTATTTGGCTTAAGTTCAGAAAGTTAGAGTCCATAATGGCACAAGAGGCTTGGCAGCAGAGGTGGCCAGAGCAGAAAGCTGAACGATCACATCTTCCAGCAGACACAGGAAGCAGAGTGAGACTGGAAATCTGGCAAAGCTTAACTTTCAAAGCCCATCCCAGTGACGTGCTTCCTCCAGCATGGGTGTACCTCCTGAAACCTCCCAAAATAGTGCCACCTGCTGGGGATAAAATATCCAAATTCTTATAGCCTAAGGGAACATTTTCCTTTAAACTACCACAATAACCAAGACCCTATATCAAAATAAATAAATAAATAAATAAATAAATAAATGAATGAAATAAATAAATAAATAAATGAACGAAAGAAAGAAAGAAAGAAAGAAAGAAAGAAAGAAAGAAAGAAAGAAAGAAAGAAAGAAAGAAAGAAAGGAAAAAACTAAGGGGCTGAAGAGATGGCTCAGCAGTTAAGAGAACTGGCTACCCTCACAGAGGACCCAGGTTTAGTTCCCAGCACCCACATGGGGGCTAACAACCATCTGTAACTCCAGTTCTAGGGAATCCTACACCCACTTCTGGCCTCCAAGGGCATTACATGACGCTAGTGCACTTACACACATGCAGGCAATATACTCATACACATAAAAAAGTACAAAAAAAAGGAAAATTAAAATGAATAACAAGAGTACCTTTTACTCTTAAAAGTACTTTATGGTTAAAAGTACCGAGTAGCTTTTTCAAAATCTCACTATTGAAAACATAGAAACTTACAATTGAAACACCAAGAAACATCTTGAGACTAAAAAAAAAAAAAAAAAAAAAATCAGTACGCATGACACTGAAATTGTCTTTTTTTCTATTGTCCCCTTCCCTTTCCTACTTACTTGCATTTTAGTTTTTCCTGTGATTGGGGGAGCTAGGCAGAGAATAGGAGGAAACATCAATAAAATACCTCACATTCTCTTCAGCAAGCGAAGGGACTAGAGTTGAAACCAGATTCAGATGTCCCATCCTTGTGCACACATTGAGTTCTCATCATTCACTGGGAAGATCTTTCACTGCAAGTTGCAATTCATTGGTTGTTTCTCTTCATCTCAAGGTGCTTATCAGATGACAGGCATGCAGCAAATACTTAACCACAACAAGAAAAGGACAAAGGAAGAGCAGGCTGTTATCACCGTGTCAGCCTGAACTCTGTTTCATTCAGTTCCGCTCCTTGGAGGATTTCAGGCCTCGGTGTTCATCAATAACTCTTCCTTATCCTATATAATTTAAGAGAATACAGGTTGCAGAAGTGTTATCTGCAGTGCCTTGGACTATAATTGTTTCCATAAGTTACCCACAAGGAGAGACAAACAAGCAACCAGAAGAAAGCTTTCCTGGTTGATTGGGGCCTGTTGTTAGTTTCTTTGGCAAGAAATGAAGATAGAGAGCTATCAGCTGTGGTAGATTGTTCCTGAGAGTTTGTGTTTTCTCTTCATCTTGCGATGACTCAGTCTCTGATAAGCACCGAGGATAGTGCGTTTCAAACAAATCTCCTCGAGAGTTAGTACTTCATCGTGCTTCATTGTGCCATGGAATGCCCGCACAGCAGACAGTCATTTCACAATGTAGATGCGAACTGTGGGGCACACGGCTGTTATTACTTGAAGGGTCAGCTATCAAATGGTAATGTGCAGAGAAACCTACTGAGAATCCAATAAAATGTAGTAGGTCTTGGGTGGGGACTGTTCTAGAAGTACGCCCAGGTTACATAACTGCTACTGCTCCTGGCTTTCACTTTACAGTTTTAGAGGAGCTTAACAGTCTCCAGTAGCTCATGGAGTCATTTCCCATTGAATTGGTGGTGCCAGTAGGGACTTGCAATTCCAGTAGTTTTTATGGACCTTCAACTTGCTGACCTTTAGAGAAATAGTTCAACTGGAAACTAGTAGTTTAAGCAAGGGTGATCTGTATGTTCCCTGCCAGGGGGTGGGCAGACCCTCTGCCAAGACTTTGACAGTTGGTTTTGATGTTCCAATCCATCCTTTGGAAGGGTTGCTTGAAGAATGTCTTCATGGTAGTAGCCGCCTATGACCCCAACACTTGAGAAGCTAAGGTAGGAAGACTGTGAGCTCTAAGTCACCTGGAGCTCTACATGGAGACCCTGATTTATAAAATGAAACAAAACAAGCTTGTATTGTAGACTCTCCAGTGGTAGACTCCTGGGCTCTCTCCTAGAACTATGTAAAACATTTATCTATGAGCAAGCAATTTCTACAGTTTTACTGTCTTTATATAGATGAAAGATAATCTGTGAGGACTGGGGTGACTCAAGGAACCAGCTAGAATGGACTGGATGTTAATTTATCCAAAGATAATTTCACCATTAGTGCTGAGTGCCTAAAACGTTTAGATATATGAAAATAAGGAGTTTCATGGGAAAACCTTCATAATTGATCCTTTTCTTGAGATTTTGTTTTCCTAACATAGTAGTGATTCCAATGTTTTCACTTTCCTATGCCAAATGAAATAAGCTTCTGGTTGTCAAAAGTACTAATTCTATAGAGAAGACTCTGCCATATTGGGAAACATACTTTACCAAACAAAAATATTAAATCTAATAGAGACTATAGAACTTCTATTGAATCAAATATTTAAATATTTAAATGTGGACCTTTTTCTTTCTTAGTATTTTATGTTTATGAGTGTATTGTGTGCATGTGTGCAAGTGGACCCATACTGTGTAATGCCTACAGAAGTCAGAAAAGGGCATCAGATCCCCTGGAACTGGAGATGTGGATGGTTGCTAGCCGCCATGTGGGTGCTGGGAATCAAACCCTTGTCCCCTGCAAGAGCAGTCAGTGCTCTTAACCTCTGAGCTATCTCTCCAGCCCCAAATGGACCTTTTAAACATATTAAATTTAGAACTGATTTGACAAAGCCTTGTACAGTCATCTTCCAGCTGCATCAGTTACCAACACAGTGCCAGGGACTGAATATTTGTTTCTCCCCATTCTTATGTTGAAGCTGAGATCCCAGTGTGATGATGATGATGATGATGTTGATGATGTGCGTGTGTGAACTTCGGAAAGTGATTGGGTCATGAGACTGGAGCTCTCCTGGATTGGATTAGTGTCCCTCTAAGAAGAAATAGTACAGGCAGGTCTTTCTGATTGCTAGGCTCTGACCTGGAGCTGCATTGGGCAGCACTTTGGTGTTGGACTTCCCAGCCTCCAGAAATGTAAGAAACTGGTGTCTGGTGTAAGCCACCTGTTCTATGGTATCTTCATCACAGCAGCTTGAACTAAGACATCTTTTGTTTTATTTCATTTATATCACCACTTCTTTTCCCAACCCGTAGATTATCTGGAATCAACTCCCAGACAGCCTGTTATTTTATATACTGTATCTATAGATACATCACCATGCACCCCCTCAAATACAGCTGCATATGTATAAGAATTTGTAAAATATAATTGTAGGAGCTGGAGAGATGGCTCAGCAGTTAGGATCACTGGCTGCTCTTGCAGAAGACCAGGGTTCAGTTCCCAGCACCCACATGTCAGCTAACAACTGCAGTTCCAGGGGCTCTGACCCCATCTTCTGGCTTCTGAGGGCATTGCACAACATGGGTCACTTGCATACATGCAGGCAATACACTCATACACATAAAGTAAAATAAGGAAAAAATTTATATATAGCTGTAGTAGCATTATTATAATTTTAAAATTTCACAGTGATCCTGTAATGTCATTGGATATCCATGTATCATTTGCATCTCCTTGATTGCATCATGTTGGATTTTACCTGGTTTAACTCTGTATTCAAAAACATTTCTACAAGTGTACTTGTTGATCTATCTCAGATCTCTTTGAGTCTATAAGTTCTTTCTCCCTCTTTCCCATCCTGCAATTTATTTTTTAAAAAACTAGACCACTGGCCCAGATAGTGAGTTTACATTCTGGGTGTTGATGGCTGCTTCTTCGTAGGATTTAGAACATATTGTCTGTTGTTTTTCCTGGTCATTGATGGTTATATGTAGAGGCTTGCTCAGATTCCAGACAGTGTTCTGGTAAGAAAATGTACACGTGACACCTGCTCCCACACTTCTTTCAATATTTTGAGTGCATATAGTAGTATCTTTCATATGAGAATATAAGACTCTGATTGCACCCCTGATAAATGGAGTATACAATTTATCATGAATAGGAGGACTAAAGGACTGGTTAGGTGGCACAATTGGGTTAAATTGCTTGCTGCCAAGCCTGACAACTTGAGATCTATCCCCAAGCCCCACATGGAGGAAGGAGAGAACTGACTCCCACAAGTTGTCCTCTGACCAACCTCTGCACACATGTCATGGCACATACGTTCCCCCTCCACACAGAATTAATAAAAAATGTAATTAAAACCTAGAAGAAATAGGACTATGTAAATTATCATATATAATTTTTATATTTATTTTGCATATAATAGAAAAATAAAATATATAAAGTTATGCCTTAGTCCACTCAGGCTAATATAACAAATAACCACAGACCTGTTAGTTTTTAAACAGTGTAAGTTTGCATCACATATTTCTGGGGACTGAGTCCAAGATGCAGGTGCTGGCATATTTGGTGTGTGGCAAGGTCTTGTCTCCTGCTTCATAGGTGGGGCCTTCTAGTTGATGGGAAAAGCTTTCTGGGACCCTCCTTTATAAGGGCACTAATCCCTTCATGAGAACGCCACTTCATGGCCTAAGCATCTCCCCAAAGTCCCAGGTCTTCTTATTATAACATTGGACATAACAGTCCAGATGACTTGGAGGGGTACAGATGTTCAAAACAGAAAAGATGAAATCAGATTATATAGATTAGAAAAGTAAAACTAAAAGTGACCTGTGCAATGCAGAATTTTTATTTATTAAAATAAATCCAGAGATAGGGAGCTTCTAGACTGGCCCAGTGACACCACAATCATCAAGAGCCACCCTTTCCTGTGCGTGGCTTCTGTGCTTATGATTACCACATAGTTCCAATGGCCACTGAAGCACCCTGGCTGATAATGGAAGGGAATGAAGGAGAGACTAGAAGCCTGCCTCTCTGTCAGGTCTCTGAGTCAGCCTATTTTAAGAAGCTTTCCCAGAATCCCAACTGAGGACTTTATTTATAAATAGCCACACTTTAGCCTCAAGGAAGGCAAGACACATTGGAAAACTAGGTGCTATGTTGAGTTTGTCAAAATATTGATAAAGAACCTAGAGAACCACAAATGATGATTGCCCATTGCATATAGCACGGAACTGTAACTGTCAGTCTGTGATTATATGAACATAATTACCAAATTTTGGAAAAAGTGTTTGAGCCATCTATGAAAATCAGAGGTATTCATGAAAATGCAGAATAATCCCTGTATTAGTTACTTTTCTGTTGCTCTGATAAAACACTGTGACCAAGGGAACTTATAAAAGGAAGAGTTTATTTGAGCTTACGGTGCCAGGGGAATTAAGAGTCCATCATGGCGGGAAGACATAGTGGCCGAGGTGGCTGGAGTAGGAGCAGAAGCTAAGTACTCACCTCTTCATGCAGGCACAAGTAGCAGAGAGTGGAGATCTGGCAAGACTTAAGAACTCTCTAAGTCCAGCCACAGTGACATGCATTCTCCAGCATGGCCACACCTTCTAAGACCTCCCAAAATAGCACCACAAGCTGGGAACAGAATATCTGATTACTTGGAGGTGATTAAGTAACTTACCAAAGTCACACTGCTGAACAAGGTGGGCCTGGATTTGGATCCTAACCCCCGGCTGTACTGTGTTAGAGTGACTAAAACACATGCCACCTGAGTAACTTGGGGAAGTTGTGAAGGGAATCAAGGGAAGGGGATGTGGCCCTCCCTGGTTTTTGTTTTGTCATAAGTGATGACATGGGAGAAGGGTTGTCTGGTGTCACAGTTCAGCACAGGCAGGGTTCCGATCCTGAATCAGCAGCAGTGCTACCCGCACTGTCAGCTCTTAGCCCCGGAAGTCTTAGACCCTAGAACTTATGTCATCCCTTGGGGCTCTTCCCCCCTCTACCATGTCTTCAGTTCATCCAATCCTGAGAATAGTCCTGACAATCGCATACTCTGCCAGAAAACATGGCAGGCCTTCCTGGGGCCTCACTGCCCCAAACACCTTGCAGTTGGCTTACCACTTCCTGGGTTTTGCAGACTTCAGAGTTTGAGTACAGTGTAGTGTAGTTGGCCCGTGACTGCTCTGAAAAGCACCATGGCATAACTCATGTAAATTCTCATAAACTTTGTGACAGAACCCAACCTTGACAGAAAATCCAGATCAGAGTGAGGCTATTTCTTCCTGCATCAGTCATCAAGTTCCTCCCTTCAACTTACGACCCTCCTCCAACTTCTTCAGTGCCTGTGAAGGTCCCATTCCTGTTCCTTCTGATCTGATAGGAAAGCATGCCAAGGCTCCTGTAGTGGGTGAAGCTAAGAGCAGGGGAGGGCCTGGCTGAGCTCTGAGGTGGTGTTGGGCACCCTCTAAGCTCCAAATTAGAACCACAGCTTGGATAGGAAGGATTGTTTTCAACTCAGTGGTCGCCAGCCCCAGCGCCTCCTCCTCAGCTGTTTGCTCAGCTTTCTGGAGGGTCTGTGCTGTCTCCTCTGGCCACAAGTGCACATTCCCTTGAGAACAGACTGTCTTGCTCACCTTCTTATCCACATTCAGTCTCTGCCTGGTTCATAGGAAGGAGCAGTTACCAGGATCTCAGTAAATACTAAATGAATAACAGTCACTCTTGCTTATTATTGTCCTTCCTAGAACTCAAGAAAGCCGAAATCACAGACTGACAACACGTGAATACATATAAACACCAGAGCTTAGCCAATGATACCCTATGACATGGATGCTTGGACATCCATGAGCTTCCAATTTTCCTGGGGAACTGTTAAAAGTTCATGTTCCCAGCCCTCAGTGAGGAGTCAGATTCAGGGAAGCTGGGAGTCTGAATTTTAACATGTCCCCAGTGATTCAAAGACAGGAAAACCATGGAACTTAAATTTGAGGTGTAAGCAGCATCTCTTGATCTTTCTTCAAACCTGTGACACCTGTCTGCTAACTGACAACTGCAAATCCCCAAGTCCCTTCAGTGTTTGCTACAAAATGGTCTGCAATGAGGAAAATCCCATTGCTTTATGAATTAAATAGAACCTGGAAATACTCCCAAAGAATGCCCTTAAGTGAGTTTTAAGATACCATTTCCATATAAAAAGCTAATCAGACTTGTTTTCTTTGAGAGTGCATTTGTAAAAGAAGTATTTCTACCCCATCTTACATGTGTTATCAAATTAATAGGCTTTCCCCTCGGCTTTTCTCTGCTGCTTTCAGCTATTAAACAGCCATTTGATTTAATATAGCCCCTAATGACTCCTCATTCTTCAGTGGTTCTTAATCAGCCAACACCTGCATTTGTCTGTAGTCAAGGTGCTTTTTAAAAAATTGGCCCGCATGGTGCTCTTGATAGACATTTTATGAGGCCATCATCTTCAGATTTTTCTTTGTCAAGCAAAACATTCTCTTTTATTATCGGCACTTGCTTTCCTAGGATGATTAAAGAATCACAGGAAATGCATGTGAGTGAGTCCATATTTCCTAACAATGTTTTATGATTGGGCTTAGACAGATGGCTCCTGCTGTACCTAACAGAGCTCCAGAAATGTATCAGTACCTTTTGATGCCGTGCACTGTAGCTTCGACTCCTCAGCATCATTTCATCATTTCAGGTTCCAAGACATGTAGGGTTTCTTCCCCTCTGTTTTCCTTATAAGTCTTTAAAACTTAATTTAAAAGTATATATTCCTAGCCAGTCATGATGTTAATCCCAGAACTTGAGACTGAGGCAAGAGGATTGTTGTGAGTCCAAGGCCAGCCTTGGGCTACACAGTGAGTTCTAGGCTAGCCTGGGCTATAAAATGAGATCCTATTTCAAAAACAAACCTGTAGTAACACATTTAATTTACACTTTTTTTTGGGTCTATGTAAGATATTTTTGTAATTATCTCATGTCTTTTCAGATTAAACTAAGATTCGTGATCATGATGGAGAAAATCATTTATATTCACCAAGCATCCATTTTGATTCATTATTTTTGTACAGACTGTGCTGTGGATCTGTGTGATCTTTCGCCAAAGAACCTCTGATTTTCCCTCATTTTGGAATAATAAAATGGAGCCCCGTTAGTGCCAGTCTTCCACTTGGTCGTCCCCCACACAGGGGCCCTCCTCCCACCCACCCAGGCGGATGGGTTTTTCTCCTTCGGTTATCACTATCACTGGGTAGGAAAGCCCCTTCTTCCTCCTCAGCAGTGCTGTCCAGGGTTCCATTGCCTCCCCACCGCCGCTGAACCCCCTCTGGTATGGCTGCTGCCAGCAGAGGACTTGCTGGCTCCCAATGTAATCAGTCCTGCTCCACATGGCTCCTACTTAGCCAAGGAAGTGTCAGAGTCAGCTGGGCTACATTAGCCTTCTTCTGCTCCACCGTGTGCTCAGGTGGGAATGCATGTGGTTAAGGACACTTCTAGTAGACAAGTATGTGAGAATAAATCCTGTGGCCATGGTGAGTTCACAGGCTAACAGAGAAGGTATATAAGATTTTTCTAGATCATGAAAAGAATTGAGTTGATGTAGCTAGCACTCTCCCCTTCAGCCCACCTGGTGTTCTACTTCCCTTGTTACCCACAGTCAACTGTATTAGTTACTTTTCTGTTGCTGTGATAAAATATGTGACCAAAGGCAACTTACAGAAGAAAGGGTTTATTTTACTTACAGTTCCAGAGGGAGCGTCCACAGAGGGGGAAAAGCACGGCAGGAAGCAGGAATAAGACAGTAGCTGATCACATTTCATCTGCACACAGGAAGGAGAGAGAGAGAGAGAGAGAGAGAGAGAGAGAGAGAGAGAGAGAGAGAGAGAAAGAGGGTGTGAAATAACAATATAAAC
>NW_008341187.1:88280-90720 GCF_000622305.1 Nannospalax galili | reverse complement strand
TGGTTGTAGAAATACAAATACAGCAGGAAGTTTGATGCTATGTTCATTTAGAAAGATAATAATAGTATTAAGTTCACCCCTAGCCCTGAGTATGTTTGAAGAGGTCATTACTCTCCTCATGACAAATAATGAAGTATAAGATGCTCTGAAGGGCCAAGGCAGAGAAGGCCCTCCTGGGCTAGCAATTCAGGGAGGGCTTCCCAGGGAGCACGGAATGCTACAGGTGAAATTTCAAGTAGTTCAAGAATTAACAGACATTACCTAGCCAAGGATATTTATTTTTAGCATATATGTTCTGCCACTATAACAAAATACTTACGGTAAAACAGCTTAAAGAGAAAAGGTTTACTTTGGCCCACGGCTTCAGAGGTTTCATGCCATGGTCAGCAGTATCCAGTGCTGCCAAGGCAGGAATATCATGGTGGAAGGGCATGGTGAAAGAAAGATTTTTCCCTTAAGACAGTTGAGGTAGGGAGAAGAAAGAGAGAGAGAGAGAGAGAGAGAGAGAGAGAGAGAGAGAGAGAGAGAGAGAGAGAGAGAGAGAGAGAATGAAGTGGGGGGCAAGGCTATGAAACCTCAAAGCCTGCCCCTGGTGACATACTTTCTCCAAAAGGCTGTACCCCCAAAAGATTCTATAACCTCCCCAAACAGCACCACCAACTGGGGACCAGGTGTTCAAATACATGAGCCTATGGGAGACATTTCTCATTCAAATCATCACATCAACCATAGTCTAAAATATTAAATGGAAAGTTCAAAAATTAAATAGTTCATTAGTTTTGAATTGCGCACTGCTGTGAATACTGAGGTATAATTTTGCACTGTTTTACCTGAGACATGAATCATCCAGGGTATCCACACTGTAACTCAGTGTGCTGGATAGATTTAGGGTCAACTTGACACACCTGGGTAGAGGGACCCTCAATTGGGGAATTGCCTCCATTGGACTGGCCTGTGGCCATGTCTGAAGGGCATCTTCTTGGTGAGTGAAGTGGGAGGGCCCAGCCCTGGCAGGTGGGCCTGTGTTGCATAAGAAAGCAGGCTGAGCAGGGGCCAAGGGAGCAAGCCAGTAAGCAGAGTTCCTCCATGGCCTGTGCTCTAGCTCCTGCCTCCAGGTTCCCTGACTTCCTACCTTGGACTCCCTGATAAACTGTGACCTGGGAGATGTAAACTGAATAAACCCTTTTCTCCCCAAGTTGGAAGTTGTCAGAGTGTTTTGTCACAGCAATGAAGAAACAAACTAGGACACTCAGTAACTATCTTGATTGACTGTCTTATCATCATGATGTTTAAAAACCCTTTACTTAGTAGCCAAACACTCTGCCACTGAGGCTGCCTCATTCACCTCACTTCATCTCATCACAGGGATCGTGCTATTGCACATCAGTTATTCACCAGAGGATAGTATGGCAATATTTTGAGATACCCTGTTCTCATTACTTTTCCTGAAGTAGAAAGTTGTGATTGCTTTATCTTTTAATTTGCTGTTATTCATTAATTTTTTTGTTTCTTTTGTTTATTAAACTTCATTGAGAATTTCATACATGCATATAAGGTGTTTTGATCAAATTCACACCCACTCCCCACCTCCAACACCTCTCATATCTCCCCATAGAAGGCAGGGAGCCAGTCCTGTAAAAATACCCTATTGAGGTGACTGCTGGTACTGGGAAGTTTTAAGTGAAAGATAAAATCTTTTAGTAATAAGAGCTCCCAAATACTTTTTACATTTTTGGCCTTTGGAACAGAGTATGTTGCTAAGAGGCCCAAGGACATTTTGACTTTTAGTTAAGAAACTGGCTACTTTTCTTTGGGGTCTTTTTACCGTAACTGCCTAACCAATTCCTACCTCCTATTCTTATCACACCAGCCTCTGAAGAGGTTACCCAAGTTGCCAGTAGGGAACCAGGACTCAGACCACTCTGGCTTCTTCTATGCTGAACAGGGACACAGGGTGAGACAAAACTTTGTCATAGGAATGCATGTACATGAAAAGCACGGTATACACAGTCCAGCACTGTACGCTGCTTCAGGCATCCACTAAAGGGTCTTGGGACATAACCTTGTGGATAAGGAGGGCACAAGTGCCATGGTGGCCATTGCAAAATGCAGGCCCCATATGTTTTTCAGATTTGTTTTGTCATGATACACAGGGTGAGACAAAACTTTGTCATAGGAATGCATGTACATGAAAAGCACGGTATACACAGTCCAGCACTGTACGCTGCTTCAGGCATCCACTAAAGGGTCTTGGGACATAACCTTGTGGATAAGGAGGGCACAAGTGCCATGGTGGCCATTGCAAAATGCAGGCCCCATATGTTTTTCAGATTTGTTTTGTCATGATTTTTTTGCTGTGTATTTTATATTCTTTGATGAAACAAGTAATGATAGTCATTATTCATTAAAATGTATTTTAGTTTTTCTGACTTTTGTGTCA
>NW_008341187.1:80096-87725 GCF_000622305.1 Nannospalax galili | reverse complement strand
GTCTCATAGGGCCTGTGTGAGAAATAAGCACTGTTCAGGCCCGAAGGCCATAGTTCGGGTCTGCCATGTGCCAGGCACTCAGCCAAGGTCCAAGGTCAGGGTCTCATACCCTCTCCAGAAGAACCAGCAGCAATCTCTTTCCGACACCATTTGGCTCATGTCACTCTGGGATCTGTTTAGGAAGCTTGCTCTGACTCATATAGAGGGGGAACTATCAGATGCATAAATGATATTGATTTTGTTTGGGTTTTAGTATTTTGCAATTGATGTTGGTCTTTAAAGAAGGGTGCTGCACCATGAATCTGTTGGCCTACATTGCGGTGACATTTTGAGAGGTATCTTTCTAGTTCTTGGGTTCTAGTTTTACCCACTCTGATCCATCCTCTCACTCTCACTTGTGTGGTCTTTGTGGACATACATGTGTCCTGGGTACCCCCATCCCAACCTCTCCTGATAGCCTCCAGAGTAAAGAGGGAAGGTTACAGTGCCTGGGCCTGGCTTCAGCATGTTAAACCCCCTCATATACACACAGAGTGAGATTTCGCTACCTTTTAAAAAAAAATACATGAATTTTTATTTGTTTTTTTTGTTATTGTTGTTGTTTATTTGTTTGCTCTTTTGAAAGCAAGACTGAGTCCTTTTTCTTTTAAAATGGTGGTGGTGACCATGTCTGGGTTACCATTTATACATTTACTGGGCTTCTTTCTGATGTGGCAAATGGACACACAGAGTGGTGTGAGCCCACATGAGCCAGTGGCTCTTCTTGCTTGGTAAGCTCTCCTCTCTAGTCATTTCTGGCACCAAGATAGATGACTGCAGAATTAATTAGATACAGTGACTTGCAGAAGTCTCTAAGGCATTTCCTTGGTAGTACACAAGACAAGTCTATTAATTTCTAATAAGGAATGATTGAATAACATCCATTAATGGCCAGTTACTGGTGGAGCCAGGAAAGCAGAGTGGGGACCCCCTGGTCATTCTTTGCTCCAATAGGAGAAAGGTCCATGAAGACAGAACTACCCCCATGGGAACCTCCAGTATGTTTGGGAAGATTAACTTCATATAGATGAGGGAGTCGAGGTTAACATAATGCTAGCCCTGTGCTGATGATTCTCAGTCCAATGGATAGGCAGGAAAATGAAGACCTGGAGAAAATGTGAAACTTTGGGTCCACAAATCAAATCAAAGCTTCTTTTCCTACCTGGCTTTATGTGTTGATAGTTTAGTGTCTTGTGGAGTTGTTTTAAAAATGCATTCAGCTTCAATGGTTTGCTCAGACAGGAGCTTTACCTGAAATGTTCTCCCTCCTCAGGCCTCTCAATGCCCATCTTGCTAGGAACAAGGCACTGAGTTGAAGTTAGCCATTGCCCCTTCTCGGTCTACCTTTGGAGCACATGCCTGTGATAAGGACATGCTGAGCCTTTGGTACTCCTGGTTCTGGTTGTACAGAAAGATCTTCTGAGCCGGAGGGTCCTGGGGCAACCTTTTGGGTCATAGAGGTACAGAAAGAGGATGAAGAGCCTTCAGCATCCTGTCTCATCCAGTCTTCCATGATCTGGGACATATCCTCTGCTGCCCTATCCCCCTGTCCCTCCCCAGCTCTAAGACCTCCCAACTTATATCATACTCCCTAACCCTGTGCTCCAGACATGTTGCTACCACCTCTGCCCAGAGTGTGCCCTTCCCTTCTTCTCATGTCCAACCCCTGCATCATCAGACTGAGAGCTAGGGGGATGGGCACCTGCCTAAATCCAGAGAGACTGGATTTAGAAAGCCTTATGGTAGGCAAGAGAGGTAAAATGCAGTGTTTTGTTTGTTTGTTTTTTAATTGAAAGTTCATTCACATTCTGAGAATTTCTTCGTCTTAAAGTGTGCCATTCAGCAGTTTTTAGGATATTCGTAAAATTGTGCAACCATCACCACTCTCCAGCATCAGAACCTTTTCATTTCTCTGAAAAGAAACTGCCATTGGTAGTCACTTCCCACTTCCTCCACAGGCCCTAGTCTCAGAGACAGCCAGTCACCTTACTGTCTGGTGGTTTGCCTGTTAGATTTCTCACATGCATAGAATCAGATAATAAGTGGCCTTTTTCATCTGGCTTCTTTTACTCAGTATAATGCTGTCAGGGTCACCCATGCAGGAGCTGGTGTCCGTGTATCATTGCTTATACAGCAGAGTAGATTCTTTTCAATAGGTGTACCACCTTTGGGGCGCCTACCCCTCATGTAGTGGGCATTTGAGTGGCTTCCACTTTTTGGCTATTACTGATTTCCCAAGTGACTGTACACTTTATCTTTGCCAATAATGCAAGAGAGTTTAAGTGTCATTGCCTCTCTGTCAACACTTGTTATTTTCCGTGCCTTTGATTAGTCACCTGGTAGGTAGAAAGCGGTACCTTTTCCAGAGAATTTTCTCAGGCAGTGTTTGAAAGTGTTAACATGTTCTATGTTTCAGGGATCTTGGTAAAACCCCAGTGCCCCTTCCTCATTAGTCTTGGACTTTGGACAAGCAGTGTAATGTCCTTAGGTCTTAGTTTCCTCATCAGTAATAATAGTAATTGTAATAATAATTGAATTCTCAGGGTAATTTTAGTGTGTGTGTGTGTGTCTGTGTGTGTCTGTGTGTGATGTACATGTGCACGTGCCAAGGCTAGAAGAGGAAGAGGAGCATTATCCAAATTGCCAATAGGCAATCGGGATGCAGACCGCTCTGGCTTCCTCCATGCTGAACAGGGACACAGGGTGAGGCAATTGGCGTACCCCTTCAGTGGGTCTACCTAAAAGACCCCCAAATTGCATAACTCTTATCTCTAAGGGGAAAAGAAAGTCCTTGAATTGTGACTAGATGTGGGGGCAATTTTCAAATGTTCATATGAGAGACCATTGGAATTTCTTGACAAGGGCTTCCAAAAGCATCCTTCTGTTGGATTCCTCCTCACTTTTCTTTTGTCTTCCAAGGCTGGACTCTAGAGTGATGTATTCAGGGTTTGCTTTCAAGTATTTTGATAGCTGTTGGAGTGGCTAGAATCAGTGTCAGTTCCCTCTCAAAGGCTTCTAGATAGGGGGAGAAAACAAATTTAGCTATCATTTTAGAACAATAGCTGGTTGTCTCCCTTAGCTACAGGTGGGCACTACAGTATTGCAGACCAAGATTTGAAGTCTTACATCTGAGCAGTACTTTCTGGTTAGGAACAAAATCATCAATGAGAAATAACTGTCTAAGTAACTTTTTATATCGACTTATGCCTAATGTCTGGGAAGTGTAATCCCTTGAACTCTTAAAGAAGTATACTGGTGACTTTACTCTTTGGCTCTACTTTCCTTTTGGGTGTTGTATTTGTGTCTGTGTGGGGTAGGTGCACATGAGTGCGGGAGGTGAGAAGAGGGCATTGGATCCCCTGGAGCTGGAGTTACAGGATATTGTAAGCCGCACTGTGTGGATACTGGAAACTAAATTTGGATCCTTTGGAAGAGCAGCAAGCACACTTAACCTCTGAGCCATCTCTCCAGCTCTTAATTTTTTCATTTTTAAAGAGAAAAAAAGAGCAGAGAATGTGTGACATATGAGTTCTAAGGCTTAAAATACTTTCTAGCAGGTTCTTTACAGTGAAAATTCACTACCTCTGGCTATGGAGCATTTTCTGCCTGTCTCTCCTCCCACCCTGCCCAGCCCCTCTGCCAGGCCAGATGTTCCTATTCACTGGCCCCCTCTCACCTAGTGCTTTCTCCCCCATGGCCCTTTGTACACAGAATTCCCTAAGAGAATGTCTGGACATTTTTACCAACACATCTCCTGGAACACAATAGGAAGTTAATAAATACCATACAGAGGTAAAAGGGGACCGCAGAAAGCGGTCCCAAGTCCTGGTGTGGGATAAGATGACACCCTTCTGTGCATTCAGTGTGGCTGAGCAATGCCTGCGCTTCCTCTTCATCCCAAAGCCCATGGATGTGAAAGAACATTATGCATATATGTGTATGAATACATGTGAGTGTGCATGCATTCACCCATGCATGCATATGCAGAGACCAGAGGTTGAAGCCAGGTGTCTCTCTATTGCTTTTATTTTAAAATAGGTTCTTCTACTGAACCTGGAGCTCATTGATTTGACTAGACTAGCTAACCAGGAGGCATCACCCCAGGATCTTCCCATCTCTAATTTCCAGCCCTGGGATCACAGGCATGAGCCACCATGCACAGCAAGCACTTGACCCACTGAGCCCTTTCCCCAGCCCCCCCCCCATAAGTACATTCCCAGTCATTCACAACTCCCCTCCAGAGAGGCATAACAGGCCAGAATCTGGGAGTCCATTGGCCACTCCTGGCAAGACTAGATATGGCTTGGTCTCAGCCACACTCTGCAGAATTCAGGCTTTGAGACCCCCTGCATGGGCTGCACTGAGAGGCGGAGGCATGGCTAGTAGGGGGCAAGGGACGCCCCATGACTGTACCTGCTTCATTCTGTTACTTTGAGATATTTTCAAAGAAATTAAGTCTTTACTTATTTTTGTTATATTCTGGTTTATGTTGAATTTCTTGTGCAGAAATGGTGCTCTGCCTTTACTCTTAAGCTTTCACTGAAGGTTAGTAGAATTAACTATGTGAACGATGACGTGATTTGTCCTCCTCTTTTGGTTCTTTGCATCCCAAATGTGATTTAAAAAAAATTGTTTCTCTGTGTGTGTGTGTGTGTGTGTGTGTGTGTGTGTGTATAAAAGAGAGCACGAGAGACAGAAGTAGAGAGAGACAGAGTGACAGTGACAGAGAGAGACATACACACAGAAAGAAAGAGAGATTGGTCCATGGCCTATTTGACCCCAGAGGAGTGGAAGAGGTATGGAGGGAGCAGAGCCAGGGCTACTGGAAAGCAACCATGTTCAAGATGACTTCCGGCAAGCTGTGTTGAACAGTTTATGATTCCTTGGCAAAGTACAGGCAATTTTTGTTTTCAACAGACAGGGGAAAAAAAATTAAAGAAAGTAACAGATGCAGATGAAGGATTTGCAGCTAATAATGATTTTTAAACACTCTATCAAAAAGAAGTAAAAGAGAAAAATAAATTGTTTCAGTGTATAGAAGATTTTCTCCTAAGAGTTCCAGTTTGTCAGCCTGTTTGTGAGCATAGTGGCCAGGAGAGGGAATGGAAGGATGTCCAAGTCACATTTCTAAGTGACTGATGTCAACACTGACCCAGTGCTAGTTGTCTGAAGCTTCAAAGGAATGGATTATGAATTCCTGAAAAGTAAATTATATTTTCACCCTTGGATATACATGACCCTCTGGATAAGGTCACACTCCATGATGAAGGAAGAATTTGGCCTTGAGAATAGCTCACAGAGCTAGGTTAAAACTTGTTTATTGACCCCAGATGCAAGCATTGGGGAGATTTTTATATCCAGTGCTCTTATGTTGAAATTGGGAGAGAGGATAGAAGGATTCTCCAACTGTTCTTGTGAGCAAACAAGTGTTTGTTTTGTTGTTTTGTTTTGTTTTGTTTTGAGTAGACCTTCTATATCGTCAGAAGGGAGTCTTTGCCAGAGCTAAGTCCAACCCCAGTGCTGCACAAGTTGGTTTGACAGGCTGCTTAGCAGATGTATACTTGTAACAAAGGTTTTCCTTTATCCAGTTACCGTTGACATCCAACCGTATTTTATGAACTACCCTGGAACTGTTCCATGATGGGCTCAGAGAACCAGAGCAGATGCACTTCATGAGAACTTTGCCGGTGGCATTTTGATCACAGCTATAGAATTTTAAGATAACTGTGCTGCAGCTGTTGGTCGGTGTGCTGCAGGACCCAAAAGAACACTTTGAAACTTAGAGCTCTCTCTTTGATTTTCTCAGAGGAGCATGAGACCTATTGCCATTTTTAATGATAAACAAAAACATCAAAAAAAATTGCAAAGGGAAAACTGTGAGTGAGAAACGCCTTGGGCTAACAGCAAACCTAACCTTGTGAGACCTATGATTACCTCCTACAACCTGTGGCTCCTCCACTGTTTTAATCTGGTTTCCTGCATTTTATTTCATTTACTCATTTCATGCAAACTTTCCCAACAAGAACCTTATTGCTTAGTCAAATGCCACTCCTCATTAATTATCAGACAATAGGAGTTTTGTGTCTAACCAATGGGGATGGGGCTCTCTTCACTACAAAGACAGTCACTGTTCTGCAAATTATGATCTTTTTTTTCCTATTAGCAGAATTTTGAGGGATGGCAAACTTTTATGTCAGTATTATACAACTCTTTTTTAAAGTCATTTATTTTATTCAGCACACTCTGATAGGCTGAACACACTGACTATTTGCTATAGGGACTGAAATCCTTTACCTGTCTTGCTGTAAATTTCTGGAAAAATCTTTTACTCAACACCAAGTTACAAAGCATAGCAGATAAAAGCAACCTTTAGAGACTAGGGAAGGACCTTGCTTGATCAGGTCCATGTTTGTGGATTGAGTCTAGATTTCATCCTACATCTGTTCAAAAGGAATTCATTTGCAAAAAGAAAAAAAGAACAGGTGTACTTGTTAAAAGCTCCCAACATGTAGGCAGTGTGACATTTTTCTATTGGAGAACAATTTAAATATCTTATTACCATCTCTAGCTAAAAATATCTTATGAATTCTGGGTTCTCGTGTGAAGTTAATCTTCCAGTTCAAGTTCACCTTGTTACTGATTCTCCATCTCATTTGGAGCGTGGGGTGATGTCATTTTATGTAGAGGGGGAATATATTTCATCTCTCCTCATCTCCAGCTCTCAGCACTTCTCTGCCAGTGCAGGTGGCGCTGTAGGGATGCATCCAGGAGACAGCTAGCAAATGGACCTTTGCCTTGTGTTTAGAGACCTCAGCTCAGCCACTCCCACTTTTGTGAATGGGTGTTTGAAGAATCAAGAAAAAGGGTGCCTTTGAGTTGAGTCGAGGTGCTGTTGATAGTTTGTCCTCCTTTTCCCATGCCCCCCCCTCCTCTTTATTGGAAATCTGACTTTGTTCAAATTTTACCCTAAGGGAGAAGCAAGTCATCCCCAGCTCAAAGATGACTCAGCCCTTCTTGCTTGCCAAATTTCCTTTTCTAATGGTTATTAAGATGTATGCAGGTGGACTGGGCCACTGGGAACCTAAGGAGCAATTTTTTTCAGGGCTTTCTGGTAAGATTTTCAGATCTTAAAGGAAACATCCAGGGAAGACAATCTTATCTACCCCTGGACTTTGTGATATGACATGTAAGGACTGGAACTGTATAGTCATCATGGGACACAAGAAAAACTGGTCAGTGTTGGCCTGTGAAGGCAGCAGAGCCAGATGGAACAGAGTGAATCCTAAAATCCTACATACTTTCTCTTCTTGCTTGCTTATAGGAGAATATATTCTCCTTAGTGTTGGTTTGAATTAGGTTATCTTTTCTGTTACTCATGAACATAGGCATCCTCCTATTGACACATGAATATTTGATGTCAGGCAATCATGGGGCTTCCTTAGCCGTGTATAATTAAGCCGATTGTTCCTAACTGCTTAAGATCCTTATTTTTCCTGCTGTGTCTTTCCGTGTTCAGTGGCTATGAGAGTTAAACTAGCCCAGAGATTTGGTGAATTTTTCATGGTGTGTTTTCCTTGCATCTCTCTCTCT
>NW_008341187.1:49996-80069 GCF_000622305.1 Nannospalax galili | reverse complement strand
TCTCTCACACACACACACACACACACACACACACACACACACACACGGAAGCTAATTCCACATAGCCAAATAAAACATGGAAAGCCAAGAAAGCTCCTTAATGCAAGCAAGCAAGAATTAGGTAGGTGTACTTTGGAAAGGCAGAATTACTTTCATCTTGAACCCATATGAGCTTTAGGAGTACTGTTACCAGAGTCCTGGCTGAAGGCTTGGCTTCAAGAGTTCCAACAGATGTGGCCTGACCATTTATCCCAAAAGATGAAACAGGTTGAGGCTAAGTGGAAAAAGAGTTTACTCAGTATGGTCATACTGGGAAGACAGTCTAATAACCCAACTTCAGCTTTTAGAGTGTTAGCAGAAGCTCCAGAATTATTAGGGGGAAGAAGAAAGTGTGGGGGTTGGGTAGGGCAAGAGTGTATGTGGTCAAGCAGTCATGGTCAAATGGTGACCAGCTTGATTATTGTCTCCTGTCTGGTTCTTTGAGGTACTGTTGTAGACAGAGGCTCACTGTTCCTGGAACTTAAGATTAGCTGGGAAGTTAGAAGAGGCCAAAGGAGAAAACTGGGAGCTGAGATGAGGCAGTGATGACAGGTCCCCTTTCAGGTCTGGACAATAATCGGAGACTTTTAGAGGCTGTTCTAGCATCTAGAACGGGATGTTGCAGAAGTTGACAGTTGACAAGCTATTGATTGTGATGTCCCTGTAAATCTTTGGTAAATTTAGGGCTAACCAACCTTGTGTTGCCAGTTTTTAGATGAACATTCCTTAAATGATGAACATGTCTGTGTGCAGAATTTCGAAAGAATCTGACCCAAAGTTTAAGACAGCAAAAGGAAACATACAGGCCTGAAGAGGCAGCTCTGCAGTTAAGAACACTGTCTGCTCTTGGTTCAGTTGCCAGCACCCACATGGTGGCTACTAACGGTCAGAAACTCCAGTTCCAGGTGATCCGACACCCTCCATGGGCATTGCTCGACATTGGTATATCTACATATATGTGAGTGAAACACTCATACACATAAAATTAAAATAAATAAATCAAAAACAGGAAACTCAGTATTAAGGCAGAAAGGCCAAGCCTTTGGCCTGGCTTTGGTTACCTAACACTCATCTACATCTCCAAATCAAGATTCAGTGCTTTCAGCAAAAGCCCCTTCTAAGTCCCTATTACAATATCAAGGCTTAGTTCACATGCCATGTTCTCTGTGAAGCCATCCCTGAGTTTCCAAGGCCAAGTTCATCATTCTCCCTCTTCTTAGTCCTATATTCACATGACTAGACAGACACTGATCACAGGGTGTTGGAGTAAGGGATGTGAGTGCCAGAGTCTGCTATTTTGGTTGGATTATGATTTCATATAGGGCAGGAGACTTCCTGTAACCTTGTATTCACCAACTATTATGTGCTAGCTATCAAGCTGAGTATTGAAAATACAATCAGAAGATAAAACAGATGTGTAATCATACACATCTAGATGTGTAATCTAGAGTCAAGCTGGAAATAGACAGTGATGTAATCACAATAATCAATTAACTGCTTGCCATTAACCAAGTGACTGGCATTCAGTATGAGCTCAATACCTGTTTATTGACTTTGATCACAGAATTCTCAGTAGTTCACATGGTTTCTTATCATCCTGGAGGCTGGCTCAACTTCCTATGGCTCCTAGAGATATGAGAAGTCAAGCCCCAGCATTCAGGTACTTTATAAGCTTCTGTTTGCAGTACACTTTACTAATTCCTACTTGGCCAAAGCAAATTGTATGGCCAGGCTGGGGAATCCATGGAGAAGGAGGTGGTAGTATGTGTGACTTTAGAGAGGCGTGATTGGCTAGAAGCCATTCCTTCACCAATCTGCCACACTATTTTAAACTATAGGCTATGTTAGAACAACTTTAAGGTCAGCTAAGGAATTTAAGCCATAATCAGTTGAGTCCAAGAATACATTTCTTGCCACAAATTCGCATTCAAGAACCTAACATTTGATTGAGAGATTTTCATGGAAAATAATGGCATGGTTCACAACGAACAGTGTATCTAAGCTTTGGGTCTTACAATCTTTGAGGAGAGAGAGGAGTATTGGGAGCCAAGTGAGGTTGGCCCTCCAGCTTCATACTGTTAACAATGAGTGCAGTCCTCTCTTGGGAAGTTTGTAATGAGAATAAGTGACTCTTTCTCTGCTAACATCCAGAGGAGACCATTCTGAATTGAATGGTTGTCCTATGCCAACAATACTTGCTATAAATTATAAAACCAATCAGTAATCACACCTCTTCTCCATATGATTATAGTAAATGAGTTTTTGCATTGGGCTTAAAGTAGAAATCTGTAACATTATAAAAATAAGACCATTAGAAACAAAGCTTTAAAAGTAGACTTAAATTGTAGAAGTCTATATAAATGAAAGCATTTCTGTAGGCAAGTTTTATTTTATTTGGAGATTTGTGTGATTAAGAGATGTGTACAATGAAGCCAAGTGTGTGGATCTAATAGAAAGATTATCTAACTAGATGCATTTTCATAATCTCATATTCTGATCAAAAAGTTCATTTTAAAAGTCAATTGAATTGATTAATACTAAAAATGGAACAACTTCAAATCAGAACCGTGTCTTCCTGCTTATGTCCAGAGTTTTGTTTAAAAAGAAGTTCTAGATGACTGAATACATCACATACAAGAAAGTGTCAGGGGCTGGAGAGATGGCTCAGCAGTTAAGACTTGACTGCTCCTGCAGAGGACTTGGGTTTGGTTCCCAACACCCACATGGCAGATAATAACTGTCCTTAACTCCAGTTTCAGGGCATACAATGTCCTCTTCTCTCTTCCCCAGACACTGCACAATTTTAGTGCACTTACATACATGAAAGCATAGCATTCATACACATAAAATAAAAACATAAATAAATAAGACAGTGTCAGAAATTGCTAGAACCCAGATGTATTGCACTAGTGTTATATAATTTTGAGCTCTTCAACATATCAAGGCACATGCATGTACCGGTATGTACACAGGAAGATGAAGTTAAACAGAACTGTCCAACACTTATAGGTTTATCCATGTAGTGTTAATAATAAAAGTCACAGAGAGGGTTGAAGGGCCCTGAAAAAAGTGGAGAGAGGCTGCCAGGTACAAATCCAACAGGGTCACCAGATGTAGGCAAAAGCATGTCTACATCCCCCGGAAGCACTTGGACATATTCCTTCCAGATGGTTTGTGTTGTGGGTGTCCTGGGGCCCTCCGGGCAGGGGTAGAGTCGGCATGGAGTCAGGACACAGACACCGGGAGTCAGGTGGGAAGCAGGCAGTGTGAGCAGCTGCAGACTCGTTTATTGCGGATATGGGGCTCCCTTATATCCCCCCTCCCGGTGTCCCATTGGTCCATTGATAGGTGGTGTCTGTTCCTCACTGGCTCTCTGTATCAAGCCATTTTCGCATCAGCCGTCTCTGTGTCTTTTGGCAGAACACAGGTTTGCCTCAGCCGGATGTTTTTGGTGCATTTGCAGCGCGTGCTGGTTGTTCAGGCCACACTTCCTCCTATAGTTTGTCATCTCAGATTTTGGACTCTTCCCTGATCCTTGTGCCTTGTCGGTATGCTGTGTGGCCTCTATTGCTCTGAGCACTGCATGGCTGCAGTTTCCTCTGACTGAGCTGATATTTGAGTTTTAGAAACTGCAAGTTTTTGGTAATGAGCTACCCAATTTATGGATTCCCTTTTGTCTGTGATGTGTGTATTGACCAAGGAAGGAATCCTAGAGAGGTTCAGAGTTCACAGTGAATTTGCCCTTTCCTGTTGTATATGTTTTCTACATGTTTGTTAATTTGAACTTTGCAAATTCACATCTTATCCATTGCACTGGCAACATTCACTTAGAGTCACCTGAAACATGAGTTCTTCATCAAACTTCCCTTCTCTGAAGAATACTTTAAAGCTCCAGTGATGGGAGTTTAACCATCACATCCCAAAATTCCTTCTGGCTCCTCGTGACTTCTTATTTGATGATCCTAGTATAGGAATTATGCTGTAAATTATAGAGCTAAGGACATGAGATAGACCAGAATGCAGTGAACATTTAAGAATTCATGATGCCATTCAGATAAGCCCTTGACTATCTGTATATAGAGTCTAGCCCTCCCTTCACACCATGGGGTATGAACAGGAAGGAGCCTTTAGAGTCCTCTGGTTCACTACTGCCATCTTACACTTGAGGAAACTTTGGACCAGAGAGCTTGTTCAAGGTCACTTGTTCAAGTTCACTCAACTCTTTAGAGTGATAAAGCCACAGAGGATGCTTTTGTGACTTTCAGTCATCCAGGGAACTTCCTACTTTACCACACTTTTCTTATATAACATTGCAAATTAGAAGCTTTCATACATATTAAGTGTTAAGAAAAAAACTTGATAGAGTTCCTTCTAGTTTTAGAAGACACTTATGATAAATAGACTTAATATATTTATCCTAAGTCTATTCACAGACACCTTATTAATTATCTACATTGTACATTACAGATAGACTCAGCTGGGCTTGTAAAGGATTTGTGGCTGTATTTGTCTTTCTATAGATAGCATTAGACACAGGGCTGTTTTAAGTGGAGGCAGAGAATAAGGAGAAGCATGAGGTTTGGACTTGGCACAGTCTGGGAGAAGGTGGGTCGTGAATAATTAGAAAGGTTCCAAGGATGCATTTCAGACATGAATAGGAAGCACTTTCTACCCAAGGCTCAAACAAGGAGGACAGTAGAATTCTCAAGTGGGTCCTGTCTGTTTCCTCCCTTAGAATGGAGGAAAGGCATCAAGAGCATAGGTGTGTTCTTGGTGGTGAGAAAACAAAGATGCATGTGGCAGAGGATGTGGTATAGGCTCATTGATGGGCAGAGGCCAGTGAGTCTTTTTCCTGAGTTCTGGAAGGCTTGGGTGATCTTAAAAGCAGGAAGATGATTAAAACAGTGAAAGGAAAAGAAAGGAAAGAGGCTGACAGAGATGCAGTACATGACAAGCCCAAACAAGAACAGAGAGTTAAAAAATCACCCATGGTTTCAAAATAGTCTTGTGCACACCTGTGAAGCCAGAATTCAAGTTAGCGGCATCAATTACTTGCGCTTTTGGACATGATTTTTTTTTTTCTGTTTTGAACAGATATATACATATATATATATATTTCTATCATGAATATATTTCTCAAGGAAACATGGCAAAATCTAGCCATGATTTTTAAAAAATCATTTCTAACTTGTGGAGTAATAAAAAAATACAGATTAAAATTAGTCATTTGAGGCTGGAGAGATGGCTCAGCAGTTAAGAGCACTGACTGCTCTTCCACAGGACCTAGGTTTGAATCCCAGCACCACATGGTGGCTAACAACTGTCTGTAACTCCAGTTCCAGGGGATCTGATGAGCTCTTCTGGTCTCTGTGAGCACTGCAAGAACATAGTGCACTTACGTGCAGGCATAATACTCATACACATAAATTAAAAATAAATAAGATACAGGTTTTTTTTTTTTCTCTCTGTAACCCCAGCTGGCCTGGAACTTGCTATGTGGACCAGGTTGGCCTCGATCTCGCAGAGATCCACCTGCCTCTCCCTCTCAAATGTTGGGATTAAAGGTATGCATCACCACACCCAGCAAAATATTTTTTAATTAATAATTTGTTGTCTTCAGAAGAAACCATGTACGGGGTTTTAATTCAGTCCTCCCCTTTTACAGGTAAAGAAACCGAGTCTTGAAGGTACCCTGGCACCACTGTACTATGAGAAACTTTATAGTGAGGATTAGCTGAGTGGATTGAACTGCTCTCAAAGTTCTGTGGACTGTGAACAGCAGAACCGAATTCAGGCTGGCAAAGCCCTGGCTTTGGCTGTTCCTGCTTTGGTGTGATTAACCCTGGAATGGAAATGCTGGGAAGTCACCCAGAAAGCACAGACATAACATTCAAATATGCATTTACTGAGGGAAGCCAACATGTCATTAGCACTAAGCATCTAATGCCGTGACAGCATTGCCTGAGAGTTTCAGTTAAGTTAGGCATTCGGTTAACTGTATACCTGTTCTCTAGTGTAGTAGGCATTCAGAGAGGGGTACATGGTGTATGTAACACATGGTTAGGTAAATCATGACTGCCACCAAAGGAGAAACAACCAGTGAGATCCAAGAAAGACACAACTCTGCAGGCCAGACCTGGATCACATAGGCAACTCTCTTACCTATCTTCATCCTTAGAATGTCACAGGGAACCCCTCAAATTGCTTGACACAGAAAGCCAGAGCATCTATGCAGTAGCACTGCCTCGTAGCAAAGACTCCTAGGAACTATTTAGAGACAGATCCCCAACCAACCCTCACCCTAGACTGATTCAGTTAGTCTCAGAATGGGGTCTAGAAATCAGCATTTTTTTAAAGTTCCAAAAAGTATTTAAATATGTAGCCATTTGAAAGCCAGACAGCCTGTCACATGTTATATTAGATATTTTACAGAGGCTTAAGAGCAGTGTTGATGTTAATTCTTAACAGTGCCAGCCCCTAGGAGTGTCCTGGAGTCAAACACCATGAGCATCTTGACCCAGACCAAGTCTGTCTTCTATCTGGAGCTCCATTCCTCTCCCCAACTCCTTTGCAGCAGGGGAGGAGCCATTGAACGTGTGGCTGTCATCTGGCAGTAGTTACTGCTGCACTCGGAACTTGGAAAGACATCTGTTTATTTGGCATGCTCCACACAGGCTTGTCAGACTCTAGGGGGCTGCGGATTTGCAGAACTTACAAGGCAGGCAACATAAAAATATATATAATTCATAGAAGGAAATATTGTAGAGGCTCTTTCACTTTTATAAATTGGCCATAAAATAGAAACCACAGACATAACATTCATATGCACATACTTGCAAAAAAATAAAGAACCATTTGGGGTGGGGATGATGTAGGCTTTTGGTGGTGACTTCTTTACAGGGCACTGAAAGAAAGAGTATGCATTCAGAATTTTTTTTAATATTTATTTTTTTTTTTACTTTTTGTGTATGAGTGTATTGCCTGCACACAGGTAAGTGCACCCATATCACGCAATGCCCATGGAAGTCAGAAGAAAGCATTGGATCCTCTGGAAGTGAAGTTAAGAATGGTTGTTAGCTGTCATGTGGGTGCTGGGAACTGAATCCGGATCCTCTGCAAGAGCAGCCGGTGCTTTTAACCACTGAGCTGTCTCTCCAGCCCCTGATTTCAGAATTTTTGTACAAATATTAATAGAATCCTTCAAGTGAAGGATGTAGCCCCCCGCACTTGATAATTTGCAAAGACCTGTTGATAAAAATTTCTAGGTTTCTAGGTTGGTATCTCTTCACAGTCAATAAGCGTGTCTTCATAGACATTCCAAGAACATTTAGGATTTCATATATATATTCTCTGTAAGTTACTGTGTCTTGTTTTTCTCCTTTCTTAGTGGAAGCCTTTTATAATACTTGAGGCAGCCATGCACTGTGACTGCCCAGGGTAGCTTAGGAGAAGCAAAGTCAAAGCTCATCCTGCTGTCTTCTCCCACTAGTAGTGCTGACACTGAGCTTACCTTAGTTCCTGATGGAAGGTGGAAGGAGAGGCTAATGAGCTCCTGCCAGTTCCACTTGGGCATCCAGAGATGGGGGTGATATGTGAATAATGGCTGCTCACAGTGGCTGTGATAGTCTGCTATTGAAAGTCAGCGTTAAGACCTAAGAAAGGAAGTGGTGGTCCTGTCACAGAAGTCAAACAAAAAGTCCTTTTTGCCTTTTAATTTGGTTGAGTGATGAAGAGAGTGTGGGCCTGGAGCCAAAGGAACTTGGCTTCCGTTGTTTCATGCTACTTTTCAGCCTTGTGACCTTAAAAATGGCAAAAGATGTCTCTGGGCCTCTGTCCTAGTTTGTTTCTTCATTGCTGTGATAAAACACTCTGACCACTACCAACTTGGGGAGGAAAGGGTTTATTCAGCTTACATCTCCCAGGCCGCAGTTCATCAGGGAGCCTAAGGTAAGAACTCAGGGCAGGAACCTGGAAGCAGGAGCTGGAGCACAGGCCATGGAGGAATGCTGCTTACTGGCTTGCTCCCCCTGGTCCCTGCTCAGCCTGCTTTCTTATGCAACACAGGCCTACCATCCCAGGGGTGGCACCACCCACAGTGGGCTGGGCCCTCCCACATCACTCATCAAGAAGATGCCCCTCAGACATGGCCACAGGCCAGTCCAATAGAGGCAATTCCCCAGTTGAGGCTCCCTCAACCCAGGTGTGTCAAGTTGACACTAAAGCTATCCAGCACAGCCTCAGTTTACCCATTTAAATATTATCACACTATCTATTTCACAGGGATTTTAAGAGTGTGACATGAAATAGAATGGGCCAAATCCAGCAGACTGATCAACAGCGGGTGATAGTTTCTTCAAGTAATCGGTCTCAGGGACTTTGAAAGCAGACCTTCTGAAGAAAATCAGTATTTCTCCCGAGAGCAGGGCAGGGATACATCAACTTCTTACTGTTAACTTTCACAAAGTATCCAACATCAATATGTTGATTTAATCTTCAGTGTATTTCCTAGATTATTTGGGAAAGTGATTTAAATTTAAGAGAGGTTTGTGTGTGATGCTATATTGTAATGTGTCTTTAAAAGTCACAATCTGATTTGAGAAGCATTATGGGACACCCCAATCCCCAACTCTGTGTTCACATCATGTGGCTGTATTCTGGTATTTAGGGAAATGGTAGAAATAACATCACAGCATGGATGTTACATTTTCCTTTTGTTATAAGAACTCTTCCTGGGGAGATGAACAAAGTTATCCTAGTGAAAACTGATTGGGAGGTAAGCACAGGATCAATATAGATTAATAGAAAAGACTTGAGATTCCAGAAAGAAAATTGTATGTTTATGATTGTTGATAAAACTGACAAAGAAAGAAGAAAAGATCCTTCCATGAAATGTTGCTGGAAACATTGGATGTCCACAAGCAAAACAGTAAAGTTATGCTGTCATCTCATCCCATACAAAGAATAAGCTCAAAGTGGATCAAAGACCTAAATCGTTAGAACTAAAAGTATAAAACTCTTAGAAGAAAATATAGGCTTGTAACTTTAGATTGGGGATTATCTTAAATATGTCACAAAAGCCTAACCAACCATAATAAAATTGAGTCTGCCAATTTTTAAAAATGTATATACTTCCAAAGATGCTATCATGAAAGTGAAAAAACAACCCAGAGAACAGGAGAAAACATTTGCAAACCATTTCTCTACAATCAAGAATATCTATGAACACAGCACTCTTAAAATGTATCAGTGAAAAGACAACTCAATTTGACAATTGGTGAAAGCTTAAATATACATTTCCTCAAAGAAAATTGAAAGTCACACACACACACACACACACACACACACACACACACGCATGCACACAAGATGTTCAACTTTACTAGTCATTGGGGAAATACAAATCAAAACCACATTGAGATTCTACTTCACACCCACTGGGATATTTATAATAAAAAATAAAAACAAAAAAACAGTCAGTAACAAGGGTTGGCAAGGATGTGGAGAAATTGGAACTCTTACATTGCTAATGGGATTATAAAGTGGTGCAGTTCTATTGAAAGTAGTTTGGCAGTTCCACAAAATAATTAAACATTGGGTTACCATAGATCCAACATCTCCACTTCTAGATACGTATAAAAGAGAACTGAAAACATATGTCCTCACAAAAACTTGTACACAAATGTCCATTGCAGTATTACTCACAGTAACCTCAAAGTGGAAATGGTCCATGTGTCGCTCACCTGATAAATACGTAAACAAAGCACAGTACAGCCATACAAGGAACTAGTATTCAGCCATGCAAGAGAAGGAAGTATTGAGTCAATTTGCAACAGGCTAAAAGTAGAAACATTCTACTAAGTAAAAATCAGACACAAAAGACACATGTTTTATTTCATTTACATGATCTCTAAGCAAAAACATGAGACATTAAGTAGATAAATGGTTCCAGGAACTTGAGACTGGAGAGTGATTGCTAACAGGTATAAGGGTTTCTTTGGGGGGGGGGGGGTAGTGAAGACAATTCTGGAATCAGATGGTGATGATGCTGTTATAACTTAGTGAATATTAAAAAAAGATTCCCATAAGGTTGAATTTTATGGGATATGAGTTTTACATCAGTTTTAATATTACTATATTTTCCTTGATCGCTCTACAAATTAAGTCATTCTAACAGAATATGACTTTTGAAAAAAAAAAAGACATTTTCATTAAAGCGCATACTTACATTCTGTTCTTTTGAAGAAACAAAGGAAATTTCATAATCAATCCTTATAGATTTCATGAAATCTGACCAGTATCAGGTATGAATATCAAATGCAGAGCAAGTCTCTCAAGAAATCCTGTGAAGAAGTACACCTGTGCACACTAGGACATTGCTTCCGGTGCCTCGTTAATTTGATATAGACCCTTCTTGTTTGCATGTCTCCAACATAATTGTTCTCAAATTGAGGGGAGACTTGGGTTTTAATCCGAATGTTTCATGTGTATCCTTTTGTTCTTACAGGTCCTCCCTTTCCCCAGCCAGGTGGTGTACAACAGAGTCGGCAAGTGCGGAAGTCGCACTGTGGTCTTGCTTCTGAGAATCTTGTCAGAGAAGCATGGATTCAATTTGGTCACATCGGACATTCACAACAAAACCAGGCTGACTAAAAATGAACAAGTAAGTTGATTTTTCCATTGTTAAATTGTGTAATTAGAGGGTGCCTTACAGGATATCCTTCACACCAGAGTTTCAATTTCATGCTATATTTTTGTCTGAGTGTAAAAGTAAATTTAAATTTGTGCAGGAAATCCAAAACCCAGGAAGCCTCTGTAATTGGATTCTTCTGTTAGGTCTGACGGACTGTGCACGTTGGTCATTGTCTATTTTGCTAAAATAGGTTAGCAGCACACAATTTCAAAATAGTTAAACCACTGAACTATAAACAGTGCTGGGATCTTCACAACCAAATGAGAACTTTTTCTTTCAGCGTTTCTTCTTTTGCATTTTCTCATCAATATCCTGTCTTTCTAGTAAAGAGAAAAACTTTGTGCCAGGAATCGGGCTGATTGAGTCAAAATAAGCTTTGTGTCGTGTAAGCTCAGAGATCTTGGGTCTCTAAAGCAACATTTAGTATACTCAGCATTAGCAAAAGAATTCCCCTACTTCTCAGGGTCCTTTTTGCTCTGGTATAGCCACACATACAGGTATGGATGTGCTGGTGGTGGGGCCACAGCACTGTCTGCCAGCAAGCCCTGACTTGCTCTATGAAGAGACAAGGGCAACTGTCTCCATGGAGCTGCTTTGCCAACATAGAAAAGTTGGGCACCATGTTCTCAATGGTCTTTCTTCAGGGTAGTTTGTCAGCTTGTGTGTTAGTTTAGTTTCTGTTGTTGTGATGGCAATTTAAAGGAGGAAGGTTTCGCTCTGCTGTATCCAGAGGGGCTACAGTTCGTCATGGCAGGGAAGGCGTGGAGACAGAAACATGAGGCTGGCCTTCACATCGATTGCATCGGCAGTTGGGAAGCAGAGAGTGAAAACAGGAAGTGGAACCAGGTTATAGAACCTCAAAGCCCACCCCCAGTGATGTGCTTCTTCCAACAGGGCTCCATCTCTTGAAGATTACATAACCTTTCCTAACAGCTCCACCATCTGGAGACCAAGTGTTCAAACACGTAAGACTATGGGGAGCACATTTCTCATTCAAACCACAGCAACCAGGTCTTTAAAAAAGCTGCTTCTGTCACCTGAGAAACTTATGTTATCCAGTGAGTGGTACTTCCTGTCAAGTTGAGATCATAATTATGGAAGTCTCGCCCCATGTCCGTTCTTCAGACATCGCCCACCCCCGTTTAAGGCATGCAAAACCTTACAGGTGGAGGGATGCCACTCCTTGTTTGCTGGTCTCATAAAGGTATTGCCCCTTATAGGAGAATCTCTGTAGGAAGAGTGATATTTGGGCTGAGAAGACAGCTCAGTTCAGATACCCAGTGCTCACATAAAAAAACTGAGTGTGATGGTACATTGTAATCACAGCACTGGGTGAATAGAGACAGGAGGATCCCTCAAGCTAGCTGGCCAGCCAGTGTCCCCAAATCTGGGAACTCCAGGTTTACCAATGCCTCAAAAAATAAGGTATGTTTGGGACTGGAAAGATGGCTCAGTAATTAAGAGACCCAGATTCAAATCCCAGCATCCACATGGCAACTAACAACCATCCATAACTCCAGTTCCAGGAAATCCAATGCCCTCTTCGACCTCCGAGGGCATTGCATGACACAGGTGCACTTGCATACATGCACAAAATACATGCATGCACGTAAAATAAAAATAAAGCTAAATAAATAAATAAGGTGGAGATAAGGAGGTAGCTCAGTGGGTTAAAGTGCTTGCTTTTATGCAAGGCCCCAAGTTTGAATCCCCAGAACCCATGTCAAAACTGGTATATAGCACAAGTGTCTGTGATACCAGCACTCTAACAGCAAGATGGGAGACAAAGACAGATTTCTTGGAAGCTCGATGGCCAGCAAATCTGGCATATGCAGCAAAAATATCAGAGACCCTGTCCCCAAATAAGGTGGAGGGTGAAAACTGACCCCCAAAGTTGTCCTCTGATTTCCAGATGCATGCCATGGCACACACACCTGCATTCATCCACATGTATACACATACATACTCGTATGCGTGTGTGTGCGCGCGCACAAACACACACACACACACACAGAATAATTTATTTAAAGAAAACACTTGAAGAGTGACTGAGTAAGCTACCACTGTCGACCTCTGGCCTCCACACGCACATGCATATATGTGTCCACGCATATGAGCATGTTCAGTAGGGGTAGATTTTCTATGACATCCTTACTTAATCGAAGAGCTAATATACTGAGGCTGGTTATGTTCTTTTTACTACTTCAAAGAATATAACTATAAATTGCCTATGTTCTTATAATTTATTATGATTATTAAATATGGTTTTCTTTTGGGTCTAAGTCTTGGGGCCCACTTATCGGATTACATTTAAATGTTTGTATGTGTGGATACCTCTCAGATGCCTTATAAGACTCAGTTTCTAGATTTTAGTCCCCGTGGTTGAAAGAATGCAAATAGCCCAGGAACACAAAGAGAACCAAAGGATTACACACTGGGATGCCCAGGATGTCCTGGCTGAGAGAACACAAAAGTCTAATACTTCATTTACTGCGGGGTTTTTGAATAGAAAAAGATACTTTGTTTCCTATTTTAAATATCAGAAATTAAAATACAACTTTAATCATGAGTGAAACAATTTAAACAAAAAGTTAACAGTAATATACTAGTGGTAGTTGGTTTTTAGGGTTAGAAAGGGTTAAAGATAGCATCATCCTTTAAAATACAGGTTAACTCTCATCTTTTTGGAATGGTTGGCTTGTCTGGGAGCCAGGGAACAGGCGGGACCATCTTTTTAGGTTCTTTTTAGCACTGTGATTCTGTGATACATTTATACAACATCTAGTATAGTATGTGTGGTATATAGTTGAATCATTTCTGATTCCTGTGATCAATGTGACCTGGACTATATATGAAAATCAAGACAAGTTTTTGAAAAACTAAAGCCAAAATAAGTATTTGAAAAGAAAAATAAATATACAGTTTTGATGTAAAAACAAAGATGAGGACATTGCCCGTTGCTTCTCTGGAGCTGCTTCTGGCCCCTGCACACAAGGAGAACAGCCAGGAAACAGAAGGAGAAATTAAACCTGAAGTAACTCAATAATGTTCAGAGAAAATTGTCCCTGTCTATGTAGTCTTTTTTGACTGAAGTTTCAAAGTACATAAAAAAACAGAGAAATATTGTTTTAACTTAATATAGTCAGGAAATAATTTGCAGCATTAATAGCTTCTCCTCATGGTAATTTATTAAAGGAATAAGGGCGATGTGATTTAGGAGACTAGTTAAAGTTTTATAGTCAGTGGTTCTTACCCTCAAGCAGTAGACTCTGAAAATTCGTTCCCATAGAAACATTGTTCTCTCAAAAATAAAAATAGCAACATTCTGCTGCAGGTACAGTAGGAGTTAAGCAGGTTCTGGTTCTCTTGAACAGAACTCTATTTACCATGAAGAACATTTCTTTTAGGAGAAAATGTGTTCCATGTTCTAAACTACTGACTTACAAATGAACTTGGGAATAGTACCCATTTATAAAACCGGAATTGTCTACTGTTTCATTCATCCACGAAGCGTTTCTCTGGACCAGAATCAAATTCACACGTCCATTTCTCCCTAAGTGGTAGTTGTCAGCTCACACACATGCACATATACATATACACACTCACTGTTAAATGTTAAAAATTTATAGGCTAAGGGATTATTAAGAAGGAAAGGGAGCATAAAGACACCAAATGTTAGGATGCCTATAAAAATCCCATCGTATCCGCTTTCCTAGAAACAGATATACCTTTGAAGTTTGTACTTTGAATAACTCCTCCACAGAAGAGCTTGCAACTGCTGCTGGCCAGCTGTTGGAGTGTCACACAGTGTGTAACACAGCCTATATTGACATCATTTAATTTATACAGATCTCAGTTGCAAAATGGACATTTTGAAAGAAAGGGAACTGTTTCCCCCTTAAAAGATATGGAGTGTTGCCGAAAATACTCATAAGCATATTTGCTAATGGTCTTCCACTGTCTTTCAGAACTTTGCTCTAAGCACATTGAAGGTCAGAATGCCACAGGCATCTCACAGGGAAAGGAATCCAGTTATTCTTGTTGGAAAGAACAAAAATCATAGGCTTATGAGCCCCAAATATTTGCAAAACCAAATAACTTGACTTCATATTTCTATTGAAGTTCCTGAGGATTTATAATACAAATTGGAAGCAATGCCCACTGTGTGCGAATTGTTTCACTTGATTATTTCATTTAACAGTTTGGGACCGAAAATACTCTGTGCGTGTCATTCCTGCTTTATGGGTAAGAAAACTAAGACAACTCAAGTCGGTCTCCAAAAATAATATAACGTAGTGAGTGACAGGGCATGGCAGCTGAACCTGGACTTGTGTGCTCCCAAATCCCACAGCCCTGAATAATGTGGCGGCTGTCTGCTCTGACTGTACAGTAGACTCTCCAGCAGAGTTTTTGGAAACCTAGAGTTTCAGTGCCCTTCTGCTGGGGATTCTGGGATGGAGTCCAGAAAACTCTTTAAAAAAAAAAAAAATGAAGTGGCACAGGCTGTTCTGGGATGCAGCAGTGAGGCCGAGCCAGCCCCATCAACGTGCTCATGCCAGCATTCCCAATGTGTGTTCCTATGAATCTTAGTTCCCTCGGTCAGTGAAGAAAGGAAAGGCCATGGCTCAACAAGTTTGGGGACTGTTGTGTGTCTTGTGTCTATCTAGAAGAATCTAAGGGATCATTCACATTTTAAAGACAATTTATATATATATATATATATGTGTGTGTGTGTGTGTGTGTGTGTGTGTGTATACTATATGGTGCGTATGTATGTGAGTATGTATGTGAGCTCACTTGTGGAGGTTGGGGGTGCCCATGCATATGTATGCACATGTGTTTGTAGAGGCCAGAGTTTGACATCAGTTGTCTTCCTTGATGGCTTTCTACTTCATTTACTGAGGATAGGTCTCTCACTAAACCCAGAGTTTACCAATTTGGTTGGTCTAGCCAGCCAGCTTGCCCTGGAGATCCTGTGTCTCTGCCTCCTCAGGGCTGGAATTACAGGCAGGCTGCCCTGCCTACTCAGCATTTGTAAGGATGCTGGAGATCTATACTCTGGTCTCCACATTTGGGTATCAAGTACTTTACTGGCTAAAATAAGCTATCTCCCCAACACAGACACACAGACACACATATTTTGAAGACCAGGTTTCACTTAGGCTTTCCTAATCTTAGTTGGTCAAGGGATTTCTAATAGTGCTTGTGACTTGCTTTGGATCCCACAAAATTTACACTTCACAATTTGGGAAATACTAGTCTACAACCTTCCTTCTATCATGCCAAGGAAAAGGCTACTATTTCACTATAAACTTACATCTGCTCTGTTCAACAGCCATTCAAATTATCTAAGCCTTGAAAAGCTTTATTCAAAGGCTGTGAGAGATTGCCATCCTGTGCCCATGGGCTCCATCCTGCACTAACCTAATATTCCAGAAGAGTACAGCGTGGTGTTCTCTAACTGTTGCAAATTTCCCTGTCATTGCTCTTACCACCTGCAAGTTCCAAGTCTGAATTCTGATCATAAAGCAAAAAGAATTTTAAAAAGCAAAAAGTTACCTAAAGAAACTCTTCCATTTGGGAAAGGTCTAGAGGCCACACAGATGCTTGGAGGCTTCCCCAGTGCCTGGTCCTCCAGCCTCTGCCTCATAGGAAACCACTCTTTCACTTTTGAGGCTGATTCCTCCATTGTCTGTTCACTCATTTTAATGGATGTTTACCAAGGATGTGCTGCTAATGATGGAAAATGAGCATCAGGTGCAGTACTGGTTGTTCATGCACCTGATTTCTGGTCTCTGAAGCAATAGCATTAGGAAAGTATTAGCACCCTAAATTTTAGGGAGAAATAAATGTGTACAGGATAGATGGACTAAAATATACCTAACCAAGAGGAATGTGACAAGTTAGACTTAAAAGAGATGGCGTCAAATCCTGTATACATTTGAATGCTAAGCTTAGGAGTTCAAACATTATTCAGCAGTCAGTGGGGAGCCATTAAAAACTGATTTTTTTAAAAAAAATTATTATTTTTCTTTTATATGTATGAGTATATTGTCTGCCTATATTTCAGTGTATCCATGTTGTGCAATGCCCAGGGAGGTCAGAAGAGGGTGTCAGATCTCCTGAACTGGAGTTATGGACAGCTGTGAGCTGCCATGTGGGTGCTGGGAACTGAACCCAGGTCTTCTGCAAGAGCAGGTGGTCCTCTTAACCCCTGAGCCATCTCTCCAACCCCTAAAAACTGGTTCTTAACATGACAGTCGTCAAAATCTGATAGGGAAATGGATTCCCAGAAACATCACCGTCTCACTGTGTAGCCCAGGCTTGGCCTTGAGTCCATGACCCTCCTGCCCCAGCCTCCTGAGTAGCTGGGATTCCAGCATGTACCACTGCAGTCTTTTTCCTGAAGCTTTGTTAGGTTCTAGCTCCTCAGGAATCTGTTCTTCCAGAAACCTTACCCTTGCTGAAAACATTTTGGAAAAGCCTGTCAGAATAACTCTCAGACTTCCTGCTTTTGCAAGAAGACAGACAGTGTCCTCTGGCATGAGAGGTGCTTCAACCTGATCTTGGAATCAAACAAAAAATAAGCCTAGTTCATAGCGGGGCCACAGGGATGACTTCACCCAGTTGTGCCTTAAGAGTCCTTAGACAAAACACTGAGTCCTATAATGCAAACCTGGAGGAAAGAGAAGAGGAAAAAAGGAGATAGAAGCAGTATAACCTAGAAAAAAATCAAATGTTTTTCTTCTTTCAAATGAATTCGCTCATTTTCCTTGTCGAGTTCAGACCCAGCCACTTTGCCATGTTCATGTTATTACTCCCCCTGGTGGACTTCTTTGTCATCACAGGCATGTGTTTCTCTGATTATTGAAGCCCTGAGCGAAAGGTAGGGAGGGGATGCTGTTGGGGGCTTCCCTGCACCCTAGGAAAAGAAGAGGTAACCTGAGCTTAAGTCTTCCTCCAACCTCTAAGCTTAAAAGAAGACCTCCAGTTCTCCTCTGGGCTATGTTTTCTTTTTGCTTTGATGCGTTAATAAGCACACATTCTTTCTTTGATTCAAGATATTTTGCAAAATTATAGGGTATCTAGTTGTTCATCAGTGACACAGAATTCAGACCAAAGTAGGGTTGGATACCCTAACTATTGACAAGCTGAGGAGCATTTCTGTCAAAACATCAGGAGCAGAGTTTCTCTGTGTTGGCAGAGCTACAGGTAAAGGTTTTGTGTTCTGTCATCCCTGTCATCACGTAGAAAGCAAACCATTAGAAACTACTTCCTAGTACAGCCTCTGTATGATAAGCTTGTTTGATTTTTGCCCTTTTTTGCCAATTTTTTTAATCGCAATTCATTTGAGTCCATCCGCACTGATTTAACTTCTTCCTTTAGATACATTTCAGGATATACTTATCTTTCTATAAGTATTTAAAATCTATTCTTGTTCTTGTTAGGATATAGTTTACTCACCCTGGAACTTTTAGAAAATAGCCTCTCTCTCTCTCTCTCTCTCTCTCTCTCTCTCTCTCTCTCTCTCTCTCTCGTTTGGTACTAGGAATCAAAGACTGGACCACATGCATGCCAGGCAAGCACTTTACCACCGATCCACACACCTAGGTGTTAATACTTAAGTTTCTTAATGCTCTTCCTTGTTAGTTCTTTAGAAACCCTCTGAAACGTAGAAAGTTCCCATGCCATAAACCCCCGCTCTTCCCTCTCTAGAATTATTGTTCCAACCAACCCTTTGCTTCCATTTTAAAGGTCATGTACAGATAAGTAGCTGGGAGCGAGCAGGTTGCACTCAGGGATGAACAAGATTTGGGGCTTTGAATCCTGGCTCCACCTTTTTGTATCACTGAGACTTTAAGAAATCCAAATTATAAAAAGCTTCTGGGTACAGTTGTGGCACCCCCAAAACACTCAGAAAATGGGAGTTTTCTTGGCATTACTACATATTGGTTATCATGAGGAGAATGCTGTGAATGAGCCTCGTGTAGTGAGGTGTACTAAACATGCAAGTCTATGCCAGGAAGAACTGAATTCACTGCTGAGTGATTGGTAGCTAGTATTCAGTTAATGATAGGTTTTCCCCTCCAAGCAAGTATTTCTAAACGGGTCTCTTTCATGAAGCATAGATTCAAGCAGATGCCCAGCCAGGCTTTCAAGGGAACAGATAAGTGTCTGCCCCAACTCTCACAGAACTTAATCTAAGTTAATGCTAACAGAGAGAGAGAGAGAGAGAGAGAGAGAGAGAGAGAGAGAGAGACATCAAAAGGGCATGTCCTAAAACCTTTTCAGCTCAAGAGAGGAAGAAAATCAAAGAAGTGTGCCTTATTTCTAGGCAGAGATCTTCAAAGGCAACCAGGCAACCTCCCCCACCCTGACTTCTGACTTCTGCAGCCAAATTTGTTCCTCCTCCAGAATTCCCCACTCCACAGATGAGTACCACTATATGTTCATTATCCTAAGGTGTAAGAGAGATGCTGTTGGAACCACTTCTTTCCCTTGAGTCTTAGCACCAGGTGATCACGAAGCTCCTGCCTTCCTCTCTGCCACCCTCTCCTTCATCTCTCCTCCTTCTCCACTTCCACCAGCTGAGCTCAGGAGTTCTCACATCGCCTTGCCTCAGCATCTGCAGGTCATGGCAGAAAGTTCCCAGGACCCAGCACCGGGGCTCCTTCTGATTCAGCGGTATGTGCTGCTGCTGCTGCTGCTGTGATGGCAGCAGTGGTGGCTGCTACCTCCATCTTCCTAGCTGGGCCTCCTGCTCTAATATTGTGCTGGGATGGATGGAACTCAGGGCCTTACCATGCTAGGCAAGTGCTCTGCCACTGGGCAACCTAGCCTCCGTCTCTAATCATCTAATCATCTCTGGCTCATTCATAGGCTTATGCTTAGTTAGCTTTCTTACAGGACCATCTGCCTAGGGATAGTACTGCCCACAGTAGACTGGGGCCTTTCTGCATCAATAAATAATCAAGACAGTCTCCCACAAACATCCCACAGGTCAAACTGATCTAGGCAATTCTTAACCAGGGCTTTCCTCTTAGTTGACTCTAGGCTGTCAAGTAGGTAGGTAAAGCTAACTATGGCACCCAACCTCTAGTATGATGGACTTCCACCTCTCTTTATACACGTGCCAATGTGTGTTTGCTCCTTACATTGGCTTTGTGTTTTGTGTTCACAATGCCTTGAGTCCCTTCTCTATTATTAATCTTTCCACAGCACAGAGGATACCTCCTTGAGAAGCATCTCATCTCCATCTGCAGGTAGTTTGGACATATCATCTATATGTCTTCTATTCCGTAGATTATACCTTCTCTCTACGTCACACTTCAAGTTTCTGGAGAGCCAAGTCCTGGTATTTTTTTTCTTTGTAGCCACAGTTGCCAAGCAGTGCATTGCCTGACAGCGAGTTGAAGATCATGATGGTGAATGAATGTGAGATTCAGAAAGTATAGCTGGAAAAAAGAGATGTTTTAGCTAGAAGGGAAGGAGGGAAGGAAGGAAGAGGGAAGGAGGGAGGGAGGGAAGGAGGGAAACAAAGAATTTGGATATGTGAGAAGAGCAGAAGGTTCTAGAAGAGAATGCTTGCACCTGGGCCTCATCCTGGTCAGGCTTCAGTGTGGGCTTTGGTGTATGCAGGCACAAGGAAAAGAAAAGAGTAAGATGGACGAGCATCATGACTGTGGTTCCTCGTGCTAACCCTGGTGGGCTTAGCAATACCAGTAGGATCTTCTCCACTGTCTTCTCTATGTGTCTTTCCACCCACCTTGTTTATGAACTTGTCTCTAGTAAGTGATCAGTGACTAATGAATGAACAGATGCAACAGAATTAGAATAAAAGCCGCAGTGGTCCTGCCTGAGCCAGAGATGGGAGACATGTTCTGTGCAGTGGCTTTTGGTACTTGCATGGGACAAGGTGGGAGAAAAGACTGGCTTCTGATGACAGCAGGGGGCTAGATGGTGGATAGGTCTAGGTGATGGGCAACAGGATGTTTGGACCATGGCTTGTCACTAGAAATGGGCCGAGTGTTAGCATTTGTGAAGGTCAGATGATGCCTGAAACAAGGGGCATTCACCCTGTGCATATGACACATTAGAAGTGATTTTAGTGTTCAGAGAACAGTGGCAAACTGTGGGGGACAAGTTCACTCTGCCCTTGTTCCACTAATGCAATAATAAACATATGCACTGGTACCTTGAGTCTACGTTTAAAGACACATCTAAAAAGAGTTCTTCACTGTCACTGCTAATCCATTTTTCCTCGAGAAATAGACAGCTTTATGACTATTATGACACTGTTCTCAAAAGTCTAACCATTACTGTTCTTTCATTAAATTTAACACACTGACATGTGTTTAGAGAATGTGATAGAATGTTGAATATGTGAAAGAGCCACTGTCTCCCAATTTTCCCATTTTCTTCCAGTTTTCTTGTGCAATCTGATGAGGCTGGGGGTGGGACACTTTCTTATATGGCTTTTATGGTTCAGAGAACTATCTGAATAAAAAATCATCTAGAGATAAAGGCATGAATCATCTTTATCTTAAACACACACATAGGCAAGAGTTCTTTTTCAAAGCAGACGTCAGAGACGAATTACCTACGCTTATGCTTTGAGATCAGTAATACTGTTGCACAGTCCATCAAAACTCAGAATTAACAAAATATGCCCAAGTGAGAAGCTTTATTATCAGAAAACAAGGGCATGCAGAGAGTGACTAGAAGGGAAACAGGATAAAGAGGCAGGATCCAGTTTTCCTCTACACTGAAGCCTGAGGACGGGCCAGCAGTTACTCATTCAAGCCTTCCCCAGCTTCCCCCTGACTAACAGAAATCCCAAGCTTAGGAACTATAGGTCATTTAACTATAAAATTCAACTTGATTTCTTCAATAATTGTAAACATGAATAACTAGAGAGTTTAGACGCTGATCTTCTAGGTCTATAAAGTAGTGTGTACCTACTTGGTTGAGTTAATTCATTAATTAAATACTGATCAAGCGCATATGCATGAATCAGCCCCTGTGTTAGACTTTGGGAACAAGATAGCCCAGGGTTGTCTTAGGTTTGAGACAGGCCTGGAGGTCTAGACTCTTTATTTCTCTGCCATCATTGCTACTGTGCCGGGCACGTGAATGGCTGCTTTTGTTTGCAGTTTTCAACTTGTACTAGTTCATAAAATTTGAAATACTGCATGTCTGACATCCATCCAGAGGAGCAATCTTCAAAGTGCTTTTTAAAACAATGACAACAAAAAATCGCCCTGTCACATAGATGGAGGCAATTAGAAATTCCTGAGAAAGAATTCAGGATGTCAGAGAGCCTTAAGGATGCTTGGAATTTCTAACAGATTTCACTAAATTTCTGTATCGTGACATGTTCAAGAAGACTATAAAAGTTCATTTATATGAGCAGAAAATGCTTTTTGCCTTACTGATAAATGCAAATAAGTAAAACAGATGACTACCCACAAAAAAAAAAGAAGATGACTTTTAAGGCCCCTGTGTTCCCATGAAATATGTTCCTTATACACTTTTAGAAACAGAGAGAAAAATCATAATGGGTGCCTTATTTTATTCCTCCTTTTAAATTCTGCAACACTACTTCGGAATATTTCTGTAATCTTAATCATGTTAGAGAAATATAAGAAAATAAGGGCTGGAGAGATGGCTCAGCAGTTAAGAGCACTGACTGCTCTTGCAGAAAGGACCTGGGTTTGAGTTTGAACACTCATATGGCAGCTAACAACCGATCAAGGGATCCAGTTCCAAGGGATCCACCACCCTCTTCTGACTTCCAGGGACATTATATGACATGGGTGCACTTACACACATGCAGGCAGTACACTCATACACATACAATAAAAAATATAAATAAGACTGAAAAAAAGAAATATAAGAAAATGATTAACCCTTTCCTTGGTTTGACTTTAAATACGGTGATGAAAAGTATTCTGTTACTTGCATTTCAATACAGCCACATGCTCCTTTCTCCAGCTGAAATTACTTAACCTGGGGCTGGCTAGGTGACTCAGTGGGTAAAAGTACTTGCCATTCAAGCATGAGGAACTGAGTTCAAATCCCTAGAATTGGCATAAAAGCTGGCCATATGGCACAAGCACCCATAACTCTAGTGCTCCTATGCAGAGGCAGGAGGTGGGGGTAGAAGAATCCCTGGAAGCTCCCAGGCCAGCAAGCTTGGCATACACAGAGGAAAGGCAGAGACTCTGTCTCAAAAGGATGGAAGATAAGTCCTAATACCTCTGCCTGCCCTCTTTCATACACAGGAATGTATACACACACACACACACACACACACACACACCACTACCACCCCAAATTTTTTTAAGTTTTTTAAAAAAAATGTATAATCTGTCACATTATTTCCTCATAATAGCCAACTAAATTAGATACAGGACTATCAGTTTGGAGATTATTCATGAAAGAACCTTTTGAAGAAATTCAAAGCTATTGCAACAAGTCCAGCTGTTTGGCCCTGGTTCAGAAGAAAGCAGAGGGACTAAGCGTAAGAGAAAGTGGATGGATGACCTTTAGCCTAATGTGGCTGAGGGAGTGAGTCCTGTGTATGCTAATTCTGTGGTTTTTTTTAATAGATGGAGCTGATTAAGAATATAAGCACTGCGGAACAGCCCTACTTATTCACACGACACGTTCACTTCCTCAACTTCTCAAGGTAAGACACGCTCTAGCTTTGGGGCATCTCATTTTTAGTCCTTAGGTCCAACTAATGAGCAATTGCTTTAGAAACCTGTATTTATAACTTAGAACCATTGCCCTTGGAAAAACTTTTTAACTACACTTAGTTTTGCTGTAAAGGAATCAACACTTGAAATATTTAGATAGGAACTTCATTTCTTCCTAGAACACCATCTAAAATCTTATTTTTTAATTTTTAATTTTGATTGTGTGTGTAAGTGTTTTGCTTGCATGTACATGCACCCATGCATGCAATATCCACAGAGGCCAGAAGAGGGCGTCTGATTCTCTGGAATTGGTGTGACTGACTATTGTTAGCAGATACTGGGATTCAAACCCCCAGGTTCTCTACAAGAACAACCAGTACTCTTAACTGCTGAGCCATTTCTACAGTCCTCCATGTAAAATATTATTAAAACATGACATTATTTTTAGTGAGAAGACATCTGACACGAGAGATTTTTTTGGTATTTGAGACAGGGTCTCCCTGTAGCCCCACCTGGCCTGCAACTCACTATATAGACCAGGCTTTGGCCTTGAACTCACAGAGATTCCGCTGCCTCTACCTCTGGGATTAAAGGTGTATGCCACCACACCTGGCTGACATGAAAGTTCTTTAACAGAAAAAAAAAAAATCTGTTCTTTTAAATAAAAACAAAGGGAAATGGGAATTTTAACATTAATATTTTGTCATACATTTTTCTACAATGTGAACCTGCACAGGACTCTGGGAACAGCTTAGTAATGGAGTAATGCATATTTCTTATGCTACAAAGAGCTCACACTACCCTCTTCGTTCAGCTTTCTAATACTCCAGTCATTTCAAGTTTTTTGTTTTGTTTTGTTTTGAATTTTCTTCAGCTTCTGTACCCTTCTGATAGTAATGAAGATCTTAAATTGCTAACTTCAGGTTCTGTGTGTGCTTTTTCTCAGGACTCCATTAGCATCGGCTACTGTTCCTTACACAGGTGGCCCTTAGGTCCCTGCTCTGTCCCACTGGCCCTGGCATGTGCTCACACTTGGCATCTGTCAGTCAACAGATCACTAGCCCAGGGCTACAGAGACCCTGGACAGAAGTCCACAGCATTTCTCTTCCTGTAACTTGGAGATAACAGTACCTCGGGGATCCAAAGAGCTTAGTAGAGTGCTCCACCCAGACCCAGTGAGTACCACCCACCAATTGCTCACCCAATTGCCTCTGTGGGCTGGCACCTCAAGAGGCTGGCTGTGGAAATGAGGCTCTGCCTGAGCATTACCTACTGCCCTGCTTCATGTCTGACAACCCACTGGGCTAGGAGCAGGTTTTTAGCCTTCAAAGGACTTCCCTACTGCTCAGCAGGCCCTGGGCTAATTAAATATAAAGAAAGAATGAGATTCAGCAAGGTGCATTATCAGGCACAGAGGAGAAACTGCCTCCCAAGCCTCCCAGGCCTGAAGTTTCCCAGGCCTTCCTGATAAGCCCTGGGACAGTGAAGGGAACACTTGCATAGGATCAGCAGTGACCTCCAACCAGGTGCTGGTCCAGCTCACTGTGTTTCAACATGGCTCGTTACTGGACTGGCTGCCGTATATACCCTGCGTCCTCCAGAAACCATGTCATTAAGCATAATGAGGCAACCGGGACCTGTTAGAGCTTTCATACCCCAAATTTTATGACTTCTAAAGAGAGGGGCTTCTCCGGTCCTTGCTATCCTAGTGAGCTTCTTTGTGTCACCCTCGACAGCTTCAAACTTCAGTCATTTACTCCTCTTCCTTCTTAGGTTAGATCTTTACATCCAAACAAACTGCAATACAACAAAGTTTAATAATTCTCTCAGGACAGTTCAAAACTCTTAACGAGAAGCCCACAGCAGTATCTTAATTGGATCAGCAGAGCCCCGAATAGTGGCTATATTTTATCCTTGCCTCTGCCATCAAATACAGGAATAAAATCTTGATTTCTTTAATTTTGGAAGAGAAAAGCCTTGATACATTCCTTTTAGAAGAATTCATATCTGCAGGAAACAGTGGAGCCCTGGCTGTCAGGATGCCTGGGTGTCAGAGCTTGCCTTCCCACTACCCAGGATGATAAGTCATCCAGCCTCTTGGGGAAGGCTATCCATTGTTCCATCCTTAAAACAGGGCTAGCTCCTTCTTCTATCATCTGGTACTGATGCTTGACCATGAAGAAATGCCCTCTGAGAAAGTATTACGGGAATTCCCAGTGGCTGCTGTGGCAGCCATGGAGCTGGTTAGTCCACATCGATTCCTCAGCAGGAGCAGCCATGCAGGCAGACCAGGCTCCTTTTCTGTTCTCTCCTCTCTCCCCTTTGTTCAACTCAAGGCACATTGGTGAAGCATCCTCTGTCTCCTCTGTGCCATACTAGAGCTGGGACTTTATCAGTGAACTGTGAATGGTTTTTTGTTTTGGTTTTTTTTTTTCCTTGCCTTTGGATCTTTGAATTCTTCTTCCACTACAGAAGTGCAATCAAATGTGATAAATATAGAGAGGGGAGTCAGGGTCTTCCTCCAAGGGAGGTGGGAGGCAGCAAGCGCCTTCCTAGAAAAATGGTTCCATTGGTATGTGAGGAACTGGTCAGCTTTAGACCAGTACTGGAAGAGCAAGAGGGGCCAAAGAGGAGCTGAAAGAATGCCGAAGCAAGCCTGATGGACGAGCCCAGCTGGAGGGATGTAGAGCTGTGCATGGCCAGCTGAGGCTGCCTCTGTGGGAACCCCACCCCCTCTTCTTCCCTTCCCATGGCCCAGGGGCCTTAGCTATAAGACTTCCATAAAAATGAGTAGAATCATAAGAGGAACCTGAATACTTGGCAAGATCACTGTTACCCTCGGAAATGAGAGTTATAAATCAGCTTTTCCTTCTTTTCCAAGGGAATATCTTGATTTATGGAAAGTTCCTTCAGTGTAAGTAGCAAGCTGTAGCTATATAGACAGCCTCCTCCCACCTCCCAATATACAAGTGCAGGAGAAAACAATTAAGTTGGGAATTGTTAAGAGAACTTTAACATCTTTAAAACATGAGTTCTCTATTTTGTCTTCTAAGACTTGAAGATAATAAGCTGCTCTTAAGAACCTGCCCTTGGGGCTAAAGAGGTGGTTCAGTGGTTAAGAGCACTGGCTGCTTTTGCAGAAGACCCCAGTTTAGTTCCCAACACCCACATGGCAGCCAACAACCATCTGTTATTCCAGTTCCAGAGTATCCAATGCCCTCTTCTGGCCTCTGTGGGCGTTGTGTGACTCCGGTGCACTTACATACATGCAGGCAATACACACATACACATAAAATAAACTTTTTTTAAAAAAGAACTTGCCCCTATAACCACTGTCTACTGCTCATTTGGAGAAACCAGACTAAGAGAAGAACTGATACTGTGGTGTGCTGTTCTTTGTTGATATTTCTGATCTGTACACAGTCAAAATGCAGAAAATCCTTGTTACTGAGCAGACTGTCAGACTCAGGCTAGCTCCCATCCCCACAGCTTCTTTCTCACATATGTTATTTTCTTTTTAATTATGTGTGCATATCTGTGTGAAGGTATGTGAATGTCTGAGTGGAGGTACCCTCAGAGACCAGTAGAGGGCATCGTATCCCTTGGAGCAGGAGTATAGGCATTTGTAAGAGGCTGATGTGGGTGCTAGCAGAACATGCTCTTAACCACTGAGCCATCTCTCCAGTCCCCATGTTGTGAACTCTTAAAGGACATGACATTATACCAAAATCATTTGCCCCCTATTTCTCTTTCTTTATTATGTCATTCTTGCTTGATGTGTAGACATGTACATACATATTATATAATATGCTGTCCCATGAGCTCTTGGCTATTCACTAGCTGCCTGATTTCTTGTGCTCAGCATCTCAACTCCTTGCTGTCTTCCTTCTTTTTCCTGAGTTAGAAAGAACCATTTGGCCATATACAGTTCTGTTCATCCAACCACATAGAAAACTAATGTCTAATCAGGTGTTTCTGCAGCTGTCAAGGGGAAGACTTCCTGCCAGAGATTGTGCAGCCAGCTCAACAGAGATCTCAGCCTTCAGTCTAGGTTTCTGGGGTTTCCACTGGGCTATTCTTTCACAGCAATTTTGAACTCCATGGAAATTTGGGCCAGACAAATTTCTCCCCTGTATGAATGGAGAACTGAGTTCAAACCACTTTGGCCTAGAAGATGCCACTCTGTGTTGTGAGTCTGAAGTCAGTCCCACCTCTCATGTTCATATGCTTGAAGTAACTTTAAAATATGCTTTTGAAAACCTCAGCCTTTCAGCATCAGCAGCCTGTCTGTAAATGTGTCTTAGATCAACATTCTGGAAAGACCGTGATGAATTCAAGTCAGTTTGTCTCCTCCTGACAACTCATCTCCCATTGTTATTTGTTTTCTAAGCTTTTGTGGGAATCAGAAGGTAATTTTCTCCCAGTCTAGAATTTGCTTCACCCTTCAGTTGAGTTCTTGCTGAGACAACTTTCTGAAATTTTGTGTTAACCTGAGGCTATCAAAGTAGTCTAAAGGAATTGTGGGAGTTCTCATGCTAATAAATTTTAAACTTTTTAGTTTTTCAATTTTTCTCATGTTGTTCTTTTTCCTTCATGGTCTCCCCGGCTTATTTCTTCTGTTTCCACTTCTGTTTCTTCAACTCGTATGGAAGCTACAAGGCCACTACTAACTTGGGAAGTAAGGAACAAAGAGGGAGGTTGGAAGGGAGGGGAAAGGAGGGAAGGGAAGAAAAACCAAATGGTTGGCTTCCCGGAAAGGACCATTACCATCCATCTCCCTCAAGCAGCTCCTTACCCAAACCCGAAACAATGATGTTCACCTCCATTATGGTCTTTCTCTCACTTCAGTGTCTTCCTCCCTCCCTAGAAATGTTCAAAACTCTAGGCCTCCAGCTTATGGCAGTTTTCACAAAGATAACCTCTACTCCCAGACCAGAGGCCAAAAAGATGTACTTTCAGTAGACTAGTGCTTCTCAGGGAAGAGAAAAGATGTATTGGTTAATGGTCATAAGTTTTAGTTTGAAATGATGAAAAGTTCTGGAGATGGATGGTGGTAATAATGATGTGTTCTTGTGGTGTCCTGGTAGTATTCTGGCCTATTTTGCATAACTGGCATGCCAGCCAGATTTTATTAGTTTGGAAGGGAACTATGTGTACCAAAAAGACCAGGGAGTCTAAAGGCATTTTATCTGTTGCCTTTTGGAAAGGCGTGTGTGTGTGTGTGTGTGTGTGTGTGTGTGTGTGTGTGTGTGTGTGTTACACACACGCATATATAAGACATTTCAGTCATCATTAGAAATTTCTTTTTTTTCAGATGGTGTCTCACTATGTAGCCCTGGCTGGCCTGGAACTCACTGTGTAGACCAGGCTTGCCTAGAACTCTCAGAGATTCACTTGCCTCTGCCTCCCAAGTGCTGGGATCAAAGGCATCTACCACCACACCTGGCCATCTCATAGTCAGAAACTTCTTAATTGTTATTACCTAATACTTGACAATAAGTATGGGAACCATCTATAGCTTCAATATTGGAAAATTCTTCTGGAACCCTTGCATGGAGTTGCTTGGTATAAATGGGAACAAGTCAGTATGTACAAACAACCTTGTCAATCTTCATGTCTCTAGGTTCCTGGCAGTGATCAGGCTGAGAATCTTCTCCTAGTGGGAGATTCTGTTTTGATTTATGTAATTTGCAAGTTCTGCTGGTCAGCACTGGTAGTTGCCTTTAATGTCAAGAAATACTGTTGAGGTCTGTAAAAGCATGATACATTTTTGAAGGTACCATTGGATTTGGATTTGCTCTGCATGTTTTGTCTTCCTATTCCATGGCATTATTACTACAGTTTCTATTTATCATCCGTCTGAAGTCAGTTTAATTCAAAGGGGGTGATACATCCAGGATGCATCTGGATTCCTGGCCAACTCCTATAAGTATAGTTAGCTGCCATTCACTAACACAAATGCCACCTTGCATGCCTCTAGGAATGGAGTCATGTGGGCAAGGTTAATCTTGCTTAGGAGCAGCTCATCTTCCTTCTTGGGGCATCCACACTACGATGCCTGTGCCTAACGCCCCATGATTGGGGAGCCCTTCCCTTGTGCTCCCTTGGAGTTTTCTTGCTCGCTGGCTGCCATCTTCTTTCTTTTTCTTTTTTATGTGTATAGACCAGGGGACAACCTCAAGTATTATTCCCTAGATGCCTTCTACTTTTTGTTTGAGACAAAGTCTTCCATTGGCCTGAAACTTCACCAAGTAAGCTAGGCTAGCTAGCCACAAGCCCCAGGGTTCTCTTGTCTTTACCTCCTGTATTAGTCAGGGTTCTCCAAAGAAACAGAACTGGTAGAATGAACATATATATATAAAGATTTATCAGTTTAGCTCACAGGATAGAGTCTGAGTAGTCCAACAATGGCTGCACCACACTGGAGAGTCTGAGACTCCGTAGTCGCTCAGTCCACAAGGCTGGATGGATGTCTCAGTAGTCCCAATCTGGCGCTGAAGGTCTGACGAATTCCAAAAGATCAGCTAGTCTTCAGTCTACCACAGCAAGATGAACTCACCAGCACAGCAAGAAGCCTGGCATTCTCCTCTGCCTTGGCCTTTTATACAGGCTGCCATCAGAAGGTAACACCCACATTTAGGGT
>NW_008341187.1:45279-46785 GCF_000622305.1 Nannospalax galili | reverse complement strand
TTGAGGCAGGACAGTAAAGGTATACTGTTGGCCTTGCCAGCTGAAAGCAAATTGCTTCTGGTGGTCCTTATGAACTGGTATCGAGAAGAAAGCATTTGCCAAATCAATAGTTGCATACCAGGTACCAGGAGACATATTAATCTGTTCGAGTAAGGAAACCACATCTGGTACAGCAGCTGCAATTGGAGTCACTACTTGATTAAGTTTTCGATAGTCAACTGTCATTCTCCATGACCCATCTGTCTTCTGCACAGGCCAAATAGGAGAGTTAAAGGGAGATGTGGTGGGAATCACCACCCCTGCATCTTTCAAATCCTTGATGGGAGCACTAATTTCTGCAATCCCTCCAGGGATGCGATATTTTTTTGGTTCACTATTTTCCCTGGCAGAGGCAATTCCAGTGGTTTCCATTTGGCCTTTCCAACCATAATAGCCCTCACTCCACAGGTCAGGGAACCAATGTGGGGATTCTGCCAATTCCTAAGTATATCTATCCCAATTATACATTCTGGTACTGAGGAAATAACCACAGGATGAGTTCAGGGACCCACTGGACCCACTGTCAGTCGGACTTCAGCCAAAACTCCATTTTTCACCTGACCTCCATAAGCCCCTCCTTTAACTGGAGGTCCACAATGCTTTTTAGGATCTCTTGGAATCAATGTCAGCTCTGAACCAGTATCCATAGACCATGGAATGTCTGATTATTTCCTTTCCCCCAGTGTACAGCTACTCTAGTAAAAGGCCGCAGGTCCCTCTGGGGAAGGATGGGTGAGAGGCAAACAGCATAACTCTTTGGTACTGTGACAAAGTCCTTCTGAAGGGCACCCAGCCTTCCCTTCATTCAAGGGGTCCTGGGTCTGTAAACTCTCTCAAATCTGGAAATTGGTTGACTGAGTGAGATTCTCTATTGCTACGATCCAATACTGACTTCCTGTCATTCATCCTAGAGCTTTTCTGCTTATACAGATCAAATAAAACTTAGTAGGCTACTTATGTATGTGGTCCCTGGAAACACCATGATTGATTAGCCAGTACCACAGGTCCATTTGAGTCATGCCATTGTAGGTATTGTTTTGTCTTTGCTGCCCATTACAATAAGTATGCTCACCTTGTCTTGGGTAATTCAATACTGCCACCTGACCCCTACTCCAAGGTCCTGTTACACCTATTATATTTACATTTAATTTATGTAATTGAGCAGCAGCATCTCCAACTGTAAGATTCGGCATAAGGAAAAGAGCAAAAACAAAGCTCTTCAAATGTTCTGGTGTCTCTCTCAATACTTTCCATCTTATAAAATCAGTAAAAGGCATGTCCTCTGGGCCCTCCCATTGTGGAGGATTTGGTGTTGCACTGCGAATCCACTTGAGCATACCGATTTGCCGGAGCCTTACAATCCCTCATCAACACTAAGCCAAGGGATATCAGGTATTTCCAGCTCTCTGTCAGTAGGCCATCTTTTGATAAATACCTCAGCCAACCAATCAAATAAACTTTTAACAC
>NW_008341187.1:44206-44647 GCF_000622305.1 Nannospalax galili | reverse complement strand
AGGGCACACTTGGAAACTTTTAAACTGTTGCTTCGAATCTGGAGCTTGTCAATTTTATCATTAAGCTCATTGTTTATCTTCATCACTTTATCCAGAGATGCTAGAAGTAACCAGCCAGTATCATTATTTTTCTTATTTTTCCACAAATTGTCAAATGTTTTATGTTTAGAGTCACTAAATTTCTTGCTCTTCATAAGAGGTGAGTTAGGAGATTCAAATGGGTCAATCTCCATAATTGTTTCAAGTAGTCTACACCACAGATTTTCAGTGCTCTCCATGCTATCTGAAGACTCTGAGTTGGAGAGCCTGCGCCAAATACCAATAATCTCATTAAAAAATTCATCCTTTTCAATTCTGTTTCTCTAGAACCACTCCTGGTACCACAATCTGTATTAGTCAGGGTTCTCCAAAGAAACAGAACCGGTAGAATGAATATATATG